>NC_092167.1:31235038-31313764 GCF_045791955.1 Oncorhynchus clarkii lewisi
CAATTTTTTAGTTTTCTATTTTTAATTCATATTTCCTAAAGTACTAGAATTATTCTGACAATTGTTATAGAACCGCTTGAATTTGCTAACATATTGTTCCAAGAGGTGATTGCTAAATTATTTTTAGAAAGTATTTAAATAATTCGCTGAACAATTTTTGGTTTTCCAAATTTCTATCTATATTTCCTACAGAGATAGAATTATTCTGACAATTGTTATAGAATTGCCTAAGTTCACTGATACATCGTTCCAAAGGGAAATTGGTGAATCATTTCTAGATAATACCTGAATAAAACACTGAACATATTCAATTAATTTTTTTTTTTTTAAAACACACACGTAATTGTAATCACATACCGATAGAACCTTTGAATACGAGGGTGGGGTACAAGAGTTGAGTCTGTCCCGGCACCGCGAATACATCCTTGGTTTCGACCAAGGACGGGCTAAGTATACAAAGATAGAAATAAACACATATTACACAGGACATAGTACAGGACTGACTCAAACCTAGAGGACACATTTCAGACATTACCAGATGAGCTAGAACAGGAATTAGGAGCCAAATAAGACCTTTTTCAGATAATCACTGCCGTAGTTATATCTTGACTAACCACGTTAATAATTACCTTAGCAGTTCACGTAATTATTTTGTGATAACATGTCTGGCCCAAATACACCCAAACTCAAGTTCAATGAATACAGCGCATGAACAGCGCATGACTGATAGACTGATAGAGCGGGAGGAAAGGAACAGTACAGGAAAGTGAAGGAAGTGTGGGAGGTGATAAGGCTAAAATGGACACAAGCAGGTTACTTTAGCGGGAGACCTCCTACAGGGGGGGAACTCCAAATTATGCAGAGAGAGCTAGAGGACGCAGTAGAGGAAGCAAGAGCAAGTGAGACGGAGAGGAACAAGATATACATGTTCAAAAAGAAGGGGACAAGAGAGAGAGAGAGAGCAGAACCTCCGCGATACAGATTGTGTGTGTGCAACTCCCCACCACCCAAATACCCTCCCCCACAGCAGTATATCCTGCAACAACAACAGCCACAATGGGCTCAACGGGGCCCCTACACTGGACCACCCAGAGGGGGAAACTACCAGTGTTATAACTGTGGAATTCCCGGTCACTTTGCCAGAGATTGCATGAAACCACTCTCCCCGCAGCAACAGCAATGGAGAGGAAGAGGAAGAGGGAGAGGAAGAGGAGGACCCCCTCCTCATCTATACTACAACCAACAGCAAGATTACAACCAACCACAGTTCAAAGGGTATGGCAGGGAACGCCATGCCCTGGCCATGAAGATGCCCACCACCCACGGCAGGAGAAGGGAGGCAACACTTTCAACAGCACACTGAACCAACAATGATGTGCGAAGTTGAGGGTGTCCCCCATCAGTTCCTGGTAGACACAGGATGCACCTATTCTGCTATCAAGTTCCCTCAAATGCTGTCATCTGATTCCATATCGGTGGTAGGGGTCACGGGATCACCTGAGGCTAAAAGCCGCACTATCCCTTTAACATTCTCCAGGGAAAACTCTCAGTTGAAACACCAGTTCCTGTACTGTCCAAAATGCCCGATCAACCTACTAGGACGGGACCTCTTATGCAAAATGGGGTGCACCATATATCTTACTGAAAGTGGAGTGGAAGTATCCACCAGCCCTCCCTCTTCATCACCTGATCGCCCAGTAAGAATTATGATGATGCCACTCCTTCCGAAGCCCACACTGTCTGAAACCCAAGAAGTGTACTGGCTAAAATGCCTACCCACAGGGCCTGCCACCCCTCATATCCAGTTTAAGTTCAACCAACTGAAAGCTCAAATCTACACTCTGCACCCATATAAGACTCCCCAAGTTGAGACACTGATGACTGCCCCTACACTGAAGACTGGGACGAAGACATGATGCACCTGACCCCACCTATCAGGTGTTGTACCATTGTGTGTGGCCCAGAGGGGGTGGCAGCACCGGTCATCCTACAACCAAGGAACCTCCATGCACCCCTGACCTGGACGGATGAAGCATCAACAGCTTTTGCACTCCTGAAAACAGATCTATCAGAGGCAGCAGCGCTGATTGCACCTGACTACAACAACAAGTGAACACAGAGAAAAATATGGCAGATGCACTCAACGCAGAAGAAGGACTGCCCCACTCTTGTGCTGAAAGAGCGGTACAAGAACTAAAACTGAGACCAGACCTGAAGAATTAACCACTGACCAATCCCGACCAATGGCTGTACACTGATGGCTGCTGCTACAAAGGAGAAGAAGGAAACATAGCAGCCTATGCGGTGGTACAGCAACTCCCAGACGGTTCACATGTCACCCTTGAATCAGCCATCATCCCTCAACCAGCATCTGCCCAATTAGCTGAAATCATCAGATTGACGCAGGCCCTCATCAGAGGAAAAGGAAAGACTGTGAATATCTATACAGACTCAGCCTATGCCCATGGAGCAGTCCACACTGATGGACCCAGAACTTTTACGAGAAGCACATGGCCCCACACACGAAGGCAAACTAAAGACCCTTCAAAAGGTCTCGCACATCTGGTGGCACCCTCACATGAAAAATATGACTGACTTATTTTATGACGATTACTTATTTTATGACGAATGCAATGTTTGTGACAGCCACAACCCAAAGAAACCATATCAAACACCAATGGGCTCATACCCAGTACCTAATGCATGTTTTCAGGACATTAGTATAGACTACACCGACATGGGCCCCGACAATGTATCTAAAGACAAACTCTATCTCCTAGTTATGGTAGATAGGTTCTCCAAATGGGTAGAAGCAATACCAACAGCAAAGGGGGATGCTAGGTCAGTCGTTAAGTGGCTACAAACCAAACTAATACCCAGGTATGGCATCCCAAGACAAATCAAATTTGACAAATGGCTCACATTTCAGTAACAAACACCTGAGACAGGTGGAAGAAAGATTTGGCATAACCCACAGATTTGGATCTGTGTACAGGCCCCAATCCCAAAATCTGGTGGAACGTCAAACCAAAAGCAAAAGCTAAGATAGCTAAAGTATGTGCCTCATGGGATAATGACTGGTAGAGTCATGCATGGTCCACCAAGGGAGGGAGGTCATATGCCCGCCCTTGATGTACAACAAATTGTAATGTCTGATTATGTGAAAAAACTGACGGTTCTCTCTGCAGCACTCTCTACCCAGGTTCACAAGGTCCAGGGGGGGGGAGCTGCCGGGGGACACGCCACCACTGAAGGTAAAGGTTGGTGACTGGGTGAGGGTTAAAGTCCACAAGAGAAAGTGGCTGGAACCCAGGTGGACTGGACCATACGAAGTGAAGGAGGTTACTTCACACTCAGTCCAGGTCAAAGGTAAATCAGGCGCACCTTGGCACCACCTTACACATTGCACCACAGCCCCAACTCCTTCCAGGACACTGACTGAAGTCAGAGCTGATTTGAACAGCCTAAATTCGATACCAAATGAAGACACTCCTGATTCAGGTGATGGAGTATCAAACTCCACCTCCCCTGAAAAAGGAACCTCGCCCAGTTAAAGGGATATTTCTCTCTCCCTGGGCAAGGCTAGGAATATCTGAACCACTGTTTGTGATATTCCTACTGATATTTGGAGTAACCCTAGGCACTCTCACATGGTTAATAGAACAACAAACACATACTAAAGCATCAACCCCTCTCACCCCAACCCCTATCCCTGATAACATTCCTAGCACCACTCCCTTCAATCTCACACGCACCAAACGTAGCACTCTCCTATAGTTTTCGCGTTAATAGATGTGAAGAGGGGGACTCAAAAATGTGGTTCCTACCAAATTGTTTGGTTGCTTCATATTTTATTTCTATTGTTCACGTCTAATAAGATGTGAAGAGGGGGATTTGTTATATAAATAATCTAATATCAAGCATTACTAGCAGGCCAATGCTCTGGTTAAACCGGATGTCCTCAGATAACTCTGGGCCCAGTGTCCTCAGTCAAGTTTAGAGCCTACGTGCAATAACATGATTAGCCGAAGGACACACAGCTGCCATCACGCAAATATACTCCACTGTAAACTACAAAGAACATCCTGCAACACTAACGAGCTTAGAGTGCCAAACTATCTCACTGACATTGACCCTTGCATGCACTCCTGCAAAGACAGGAAACACCTGAGCCTAAAGCAGACATTGCCAGTCCCTATATCCACGCTTCCTTGACACACAAACATCTCATGAGCACTGTACACTCACACTCCACCCCCCCCCCCCCCCCCCCTACTGGTCGGGTGCCAAGAGCAGAGGACTCTGCTGTGCACCAATGGGGCCTCTGCTCTGGCTAGAGCAGGCCCGCCTCCAACTCTTCAGGACCAGTCAGAAGACCAACACGACGAGACTCCTCCTACATTATTCTGTGTGTACATTCTGTTGTAAACTCTGGCTGGGCAGCCTAATTTAGCTGACTCCTCGCAGGGTCATATTGCTTAGGTCCGTGCACGCTGTAGGACAAGATATCTCTGACTTTAAATAAACTGCCTTTTTGCTACACCTGATTCCACTCTGTCCAGCGTCGTTGTTTTGCACTCCCTCTCCTGTATGTGACACCAACAGATTCCTGTTAAATTGCCGTGCTGAGGGTCAATGCCAACACAAGCCTCTCTGGTGCAATCAGTTAGCGTGTTTGACTGTCAATCTAAAGGTTGGTGCTTTGACACCACCCAGGGATGACATTTTTCAGATTGTGGAGATGTGAACTGACCCTTCCTGACTTGGCGTGAGCTTCCATGAGACTTTGGCCTGCTGAGGGTCAGTATAACCACAAGTCTCTGTGGTGCAATTTGTTGGCGCGTTAGACTGTTAATTTAAAAGTTGGTGATTTGAGCCCACCCAGGGATGCTGTCTTTCTATTTCTAGTGATATGGAAGACCTTCCTGGCCTTACAGTAAGCTTGCTTTTGACCTGCTGTGTTTCCTGTTGTAACATGTGATTGGTGTGTTGTTGAACATGAAAGATGACAAGTTACTATACCTACTGGTAAAATGGCTGTCAATGGTCTCTGATCTTCTGTTACTCAATAGCTTGATCATTCTGTGTTCTCCAAGGAACATATGTGTGTTATTCTTATTAATCTGGCTAGTATGACAACGTAAATGATGTCAATCTGGTATGAAAAAACGTATTATTTATATTTATCTTGCGAGAAGGACAATGTTGGTCCAGTGTGTTTGTGTGTAAATGTATGCCTATACGCCATGAAAGTGACTAGCCACTTCATCATTCTTCCGGAGTCAGTCCCCTAATTATTTTTGAATGGGCTTGGCGATTATATATTACATTTGTGAAAATGCAGTTGTTTAAAATATATATTTATCATAATATATTTGTGATTGTGGCTGAATTTACTCCTGCCAGATGCCTTTTAATATAATGTTGCGCTGACGAACATTGCGCTACATCTTTGCCCTGTTAAGTCCATTCAAAAAGCTAACAAACATTAGAAAACTACAGGGCTACTTCCTTGAAAATGTTGCTGCACTTTCGATGCACGTTAACACAACCATTGGAACAAAGTGTTGTTGTTTCGTAAACTCCATGTTCAGTTGGATGAGAGCACGAATGGCCAGTGATCTAGCGTCAGGATTAAATACACCACAAGTCTCTGTGGCGCAATTGGTTAGCGCGTTAGACTGTTAATCTAAAGGTTGGTGGTTCGAGCCCACCCAGGGATGACAGTTTTCAGATTGTTGTGCTCCATGATGTCGATGTGACGTCCTGTTATGAGATTCCTGTTAAATTGCCGTGCTGAGGGTCAATGCCAACACAAGCCTCTCTTGTGCAATCAGTTAGCGTGTTTGACTGTCAATCTAAAGGTTGGTGCTTTGACACCACCCAGGGATAACATTTTTCAGATTGTGGAGATGTGAACTGACCCTTCCTGACTTGGCGTGAGCTTCCATGAGACTTTGCCTGCTGAGGGTCAGTATAACCACAAGTCTCTGTGGTGCAATTTGTTAGCGTGTTAGACTGTTAATCTAAAGGTTGGTAGTTCGAGCCCACTCAGGGACGACAGTTTTCAGTTTGTTGTGCTCCATGATGTCGATGTGACGTCCTGTACCTGTTATGAGATTCCTGTTAAATTGCCGTGCTGAGGGTCAATGCCAACACAAGCCTCTCTCGTGCAATCAGTTAGCGTGTTTGACCCAGGGATGACATTTTTCAGATTGTGGAGATGTGAACTGACCCTTCCTGACTTGGCGTGAGCTTCCATGAGACTTTGGCCTGCTGAGGGTCAGTATAACCACAAGTCTCTGTGGTGCAATTTGTTGGCGCGTTAGACTGTTAATTTAAAAGTTGTTGATTTGAGCCCACCCAGGGATGCTGTCTTTCTATTTCTAGTGATATGGAAGATCTTCCTGGCCTTACAGTAAGCTTGCTTTTGACCTGCTGTGTTTCCTGTTGTAACATGTGATTGGTGTGTTGTTGAACATGAAAGATGACAAGTTACTATACCTACTGGTAAAATGGCTGTCAATGGTCTCTGATCTTCTGTTACTCAATAGCTTGATCATTCTGTGTTCTCCAAGGAACATATCATTTATTCTTATTAATCTGGCTAGTATGACAACGTAAATGATGTCAATCTGGTATGAAAAAACATATTATTTATATTTATCTCGCGAGAAGGACAATGTTGGTCCAGTGTGTTTGTGTGTAAATGTATGCCTATACGCCATGAAAGTGACTAGCCACTTCATCATTCTTCCGGAGTCAGTCCCCTAATTATTTTTGAATGGGCTTGGCGATTATATATTACATTTGTGAAAATGCAGTTGTTTAAAATATATATTTATCATAATATATTTGTGATTGTGGCTGAATTTACTCCTGCCAGATGCCTTTTAATATAATGTTGCGCTGACGAACATTGCGCTACATCTTTGCCCTTTTAAGGCCATTCAAAAAGCTAACAAACATTAGAAAACTACAGGGCTACTTCCTTGAAAATGTTGCTGCACTTTCGATGCACGTTAACACAACCATTGGAACAAAGTGTTGTTGTTTCGTAAACTCCATGTTCAGTTGGATGAGAGCACGAATGGCCAGTGATCTAGCTTCAGGATTAAATACACCACAAGTCTCTGTGGCGCAATTGGTTAGTGCGTTAGACTGTTAATCTAAAGGTTGGTGGTTTGAGCCCACCCAGGGACGACAGTTTTCAGTTTGTTGTGCTCCATGATGTCGACGTGACGTCCTGTACCTGTTATGAGATTCCTGTTAAATTGCCGTGCTTAGGGTCAATGCCAACACAAGCCTCTCTCGTGCAATCAGTTAGCGTGTTTGACTGTCAATCTAAAGGTTGGTGCTTTGACACCACCCAGGGATGACATTTTTCAGATTGTGGAGATGTGAACTGACCCTTCCTGACTTGGCGTGAGCTTCCATGAGACTTTGGCCTGCTGAGGGTCAGTATAACCACAAGTCTCTGTGGTGCAATTTGTTGGCGCGTTAGACTGTTAATTTAAAAGTTGGTGATTTGAGCCCACCCAGGGATGCTGTCTTTCTATTTCTAGTGATATGGAAGACCTTCCTGGCCTTACAGTAAGCTTGCTTTTGACCTGCTGTGTTTCCTGTTGTAACATGTGATTGGTGTGTTGTTGAACATGAAAGATGGCAAGTTACTATACCTACTGGTAAGATGGCTGTCAATGGTCTCTGATCTTCTGTTACTCAATATCTTGATCATTCTGTGTTCTCCAAGGAACATATAATTTATTCTTATTAATCTGGCTAGTATGACAACGTAAATGATGTCAATCTGGTATGAAAAAACATATTATTTATATTTATCTCGCGAGAAGGACAATGTTGGTCCTGTGTGTTTGTGTGTAAATGTATGCCTATACGCCATGAAAGTGACTAGCCACTTCATCATTCTTCCGGAGTCAGTCCCCTAATTATTTTTGAATGGGCTTGGCGATTATATATTACATTTGTGAAAATGCAGTTGTTTAAAATATATATTTATCATAATATATTTGTGATTGTGGCTGAATTTACTCCTGCCAGATGCCTTTTAATATAATGTTGCGCTGACGAACATTGCGCTACATCTTTGCCCTTTTAAGGCCATTCAAAAAGCTAACAAACATTAGAAAACTACAGGGCTACTTCCTTGAAAATGTTGCTGCACTTTCGATGCACGTTAACACAACCATCGGAACAAAGTGTTGTTGTTTCGTAAACTCCATGTTCAGTTGGATGAGAGCACGAATGGCCAGTGATCTAGCTTCAGGATTAAATACACCACAAGTCTCTGTGGCGCAATTGGTTAGTGCGTTAGACTGTTAATCTAAAGGTTGGTGGTTTGAGCCCACCCAGGGACGACAGTTTTCAGTTTGTTGTGCTCCATGATGTCGATGTGACGTCCTGTACCTGTTATGAGATTCCTGTTAAATTGCCGTGCTTAGGGTCAATGCCAACACAAGCCTCTCTCGTGCAATCAGTTAGCGTGTTTGACTGTCAATCTAAAGGTTGGTGCTTTGACACCACCCAGGGATGACATTTTTCAGATTGTGGAGATGTGAACTGACCCTTCCTGACTTGGCGTGAGCTTCCATGAGACTTTGGCCTGCTGAGGGTCAGTATAACCACAAGTGTCTGTGGTGCAATTTGTTGGCGCGTTAGACTGTTAATTTAAAAGTTGGTGATTTGAGCCCACCCAGGGATGCTGTCTTTCTATTTCTAGTGATATGGAAGACCTTCCTGGCCTTACAGTAAGCTTGCTTTTGACCTGCTGTGTTTCCTGTTGTAACATGTGATTGGTGTGTTGTTGAACATGAAAGATGGCAAGTTACTATACCTACTGGTAAAATGGCTGTCAATGGTCTCTGATCTTCTGTTACTCAATAGCTTGATCATTCTGTGTTCTCCAAGGAACATATAATGTATTCTTATTAATCTGGCTAGTATGACAACGTAAATGATGTCAATCTGGTATGAAAAAACGTATTATTTATATTTATCTCGCGAGAAGGACAATGTTGGTCCAGTGTGTTTGTGTGTCAATGTATGCCTATACGCCATGAAAGTGACTAGCCACTTCATCATTCTTCCGGAGTCAGTCCCCTAATTATTTTTGAATGGGCTTGGCGATTATATATTACATTTGTGAAAATGCAGTTGTTTAAAATATATATTTATCATAATATATTTGTGATTGTGGCTGAATTTACTCCTGCCAGATGCCTTTTAATATAATGTTGCGCTGACGAACATTGCGCTACATCTTTGCCCTTTTAAGGCCATTCAAAAAGCTAACAAACATTAGAAAACTACAGGGCTACTTCCTTGAAAATGTTGCTGCACTTTCGATGCACGTTAACACAACCATTGGAACAAAGTGTTGTTGTTTCGTAAACTCCATGTTCAGTTGGATGAGAGCACAAATGGCGAGTGATCTAGCGTCAGTATTAAATACACCACAAGTCTCTGTGGCGCAATTGGTTAGCGCGTTAGACTGTTAATCTAAAGGTTGGTGGTTCAAGCCCACCCAGGGATGACAGTTTGCAGTTTGTTGTGGTCGATGTGACGTCCTGTACCTGTTACGAGATTCCTGTTAAATTGCCGTGCTGAGGGTCAATGCCAACACAAGCCTCTCTCATGCAATCAGTTAGACTGTCAATCTAAAGGTTGGTGTTTCGAGCCCACCGAGGGATGACAGTTTTCAGTTTGTTGCGCTCCATGATGTCGATGTGACTACCTGTTATGAGATTCTTGTTAAATTGCCGTGCTGAGGGTCAATGCCAACACAAGCCTCTCTCGTGCAATCAGTTAGCGTGTTTGACTGTCAATCTAAAGGTTGGTGCTTTGACACCACCCAGGGATGACATTTTTCAGATTGTGGAGATGTGAACTGACCCTTCCTGACTTGGCGTGAGCTTCCATGAGACTTTGGCCTGCTGAGGGTCAGTATAACCACAAGTCTCTGTGGTGCAATTTGTTGGCGCGTTAGACTGTTAATTTAAAAGTTGGTGATTTGAGCCCACCCAGGGATGCTGTCTTTCTATTTCTAGTGATATGGAAGACCTTCCTGGCCTTACAGTAAGCTTGCTTTTGACCTGCTGTGTTTCCTGTTGTAACATGTGATTGGTGTGTTGTTGAACATGAAAGATGACAAGTTACTATACCTACTGGTAAAATGGCTGTCAATGGTCTCTGATCTTCTGTTACTCAATAGCTTGATCATTCTGTGTTCTCCAAGGAACATATAATTTATTCTTATTAATCTGGCTAGTATGACAACGTAAATGATGTCAATCTGGTATGAAAAAACGTATTATTTATATTTATCTCGCGAGAAGGACAATGTTGGTCCAGTGTGTTTGTGTGTAAATGTATGCCTATACGCCATGAAAGTGACTAGCCACTTCATCATTCTTCCGGAGTCAGTCCCCTAATTATTTTTGAATGGGCTTGGCGATTATATATTACATTTGTGAAAATGCAGTTGTTTAAAATATATATTTATCATAATATATTTGTGATTGTGGCTGAATTTACTCCTGCCAGATGCCTTTTAATATAATGTTGCGCTGACGAACATTGCGCTACATCTTTGCCCTTTTAAGGCCATTCAAAAAGCTAACAAACATTAGAAAACTACAGGGCTACTTCCT
Source organism: Oncorhynchus clarkii lewisi (assembly GCF_045791955.1). Lineage (NCBI taxonomy): Eukaryota > Metazoa > Chordata > Actinopteri > Salmoniformes > Salmonidae > Oncorhynchus > Oncorhynchus clarkii. Next base: position 31,245,709 of record NC_092167.1, read on the forward strand.
TGAAAATGTTGCTGCACTTTCGATGCACGTTAACACAACCATTGGAACAAAGTGTTGTTGTTTCGTAAACTCCATGTTCAGTTGGATGAGAGCACAAATGGCCAGCGATCTAGCGTCAGTATTAAATACACCACAAGTCTCTGTGGCGCAATTGGTTAGCGCGTTAGACTGTTAATCTAAAGGTTGGTGGTTCGAGCCCACCCAGGGATGACAGTTTTCAGTTTGTTGCGCTCCATGATGTCGATGTGACTACCTGTTATGAGATTCTTGTTAAATTGCCGTGCTGAGGGTCAATGCCAACACAAGCCTCTCTCGTGCAATCAGTTAGCGTGTTTGACTGTCAATCTAAAGGTTGGTGCTTTGACACCACCCAGGGATGACATTTTTCAGATTGTGGAGATGTGAACTGACCCTTCCTGACTTGGCGTGAGCTTCCATGAGACTTTGGCCTGCTGAGGGTCAGTATAACCACAAGTCTCTGTGGTGCAATTTGTTGGCGCGTTAGACTGTTAATTTAAAAGTTGGTGATTTGAGCCCACCCAGGGATGCTGTCTTTCTATTTCTAGTGATATGGAAGACCTTCCTGGCCTTACAGTAAGCTTGCTTTTGACCTGCTGTGTTTCCTGTTGTAACATGTGATTGGTGTGTTGTTGAACATGAAAGATGACAAGTTACTATACCTACTGGTAAAATGGCTGTCAATGGTCTCTGATCTTCTGTTACTCAATAGCTTGATCATTCTGTGTTCTCCAAGGAACATATAATTTATTCTTATTAATCTGGCTAGTATGACAACGTAAATGATGTCAATCTGGTATGAAAAAACGTATTATTTATATTTATCTCGCGAGAAGGACAATGTTGGTCCAGTGTGTTTGTGTGTAAATGTATGCCTATACGCCATGAAAGTGACTAGCCACTTCATCATTCTTCCGGAGTCAGTCCCCTAATTATTTTTGAATGGGCTTGGCGATTATATATTACATTTGTGAAAATGCAGTTGTTTAAAATATATATTTATCATAATATATTTGTGATTGTGGCTGAATTTACTCCTGCCAGATGCCTTTTAATATAATGTTGCGCTGACGAACATTGCGCTACATCTTTGCCCTTTTAAGGCCATTCAAAAAGCTAACAAACATTAGAAAACTACAGGGCTACTTCCTTGAAAATGTTGCTGCACTTTCGATGCACGTTAACACAACCATTGGAACAAAGTGTTGTTGTTTCGTAAACTCCATGTTCAGTTGGATGAGAGCACAAATGGCCAGCGATCTAGCGTCAGTATTAAATACACCACAAGTCTCTGTGGCGCAATTGGTTAGCGCGTTAGACTGTTAATCTAAAGGTTGGTGGTTCGAGCCCACCCAGGGACGACAGTTTTCAGTTTGTTGTGCTCCATGATGTCGATGTGACGTCCTGTACCTGTTATGAGATTCCTGTTAAATTGCCGTGCTGAGTCAATGCCAACACAAGCCTCTCTCATGCAAATAGACTGTCAACCACAAGACTTCTCGATGTGGTACCTGTTATGAGCAATTGCCGTGCTGAGGGTCGCCAACACAAGTTAGAGCGTGTTTGACTGTCAATCTAAAGGTTGGTGGTTCGAGCCCACCCAGGGACGACAGTTTTCAGTTTGTTGTGCTCCATGATGTCGATGTGACTACCTGTTATGAGATTCTTGTTAAATTGCCGTGCTGAGGGTCAATGCCAACACAAGCCTCTCTCGTGCAATCAGTTAGAGTGTTTGACTGTCAATCTAAAGGTTGGTGCTTTGACACCACCCAGGGATGACATTTTTCAGATTGTGGAGATGTGAACTGACCCTTCCTGAGTTGGCGTGAGCTTCCATGAGACTTTGGTCTGCTGAGGGTCAGTATAACCACAAGTCTCTGTGGTGCAATTTGTTGGCGCGTTAGACTGTTAATTTAAAAGTTGGTGATTTGAGCCCACCCAGGGATGCTGTCTTTCTATTTCTAGTGATATGGAAGACCTTCCTGGCCTTACAGTAAGCTTGCTTTTGACCTGCTGTGTTTCCTGTTGTAACATGTGATTGGTGTGTTGTTGAACATGAAAGATGACAAGTTACTATACCTACTGGTAAAATGGCTGTCAATGGTCTCTGATCTTCTGTTACTCAATAGCTTGATCATTCTGTGTTCTCCAAGGAACATATAATTTATTCTTATTAATCTGGCTAGTATGACAACGTAAATGATGTCAATCTGGTATGAAAAAACATATTATTTATATTTATCTCGCGAGAAGGACAATGTTGGTCCAGTGTGTTTGTGTGTAAATGTATGCCTATACGCCATGAAAGTGACTAGCCACTTCATCATTCTTCCGGAGTCAGTCCCCTAATTATTTTTGAATGGGCTTGGCGATTATATATTACATTTGTGAAAATGCAGTTGTTTAAAATATATATTTATCATAATATATTTGTGATTGTGGCTGAATTTACTCCTGCCAGATGCCTTTTAATATAATGTTGCGCTGACGAACATTGCGCTACATCTTTGCCCTTTTAAGGCCATTCAAAAAGCTAACAAACATTAGAAAACTACAGGGCTACTTCCTTGAAAATGTTGCTGCACTTTCGATGCACGTTAACACAACCATTGGAACAAAGTGTTGTTGTTTCGTAAACTCCATGTTCAGTTGGATGAGAGCACAAATGGCCAGCGATCTAGCGTCAGTATTAAATACACCACAAGTCTCTGTGGCGCAATTGGTTAGCGCGTTAGACTGTTAATCTAAAGGTTGGTGGTTCGAGCCCACCCAGGGACGACAGTTTTCAGTTTGTTGTGCTCCATGATGTCGATGTGACTACCTGTTATGAGATTCCTGTTAAATTGCCGTGCTGAGGGTCAATGCCAACACAAGCCTCTCTCGTGCAATCAGTTAGCGTGTTTGACTGTCAATCTAAAGGTTGGTGCTTTGACACCACCCAGGGATGACATTTTTCAGATTGTGGAGATGTGAACTGACCCTTCCTGACTTGGCGTGAGCTTCCATGAGACTTTGGCCTGCTGAGGGTCAGTATAACCACAAGTCTCTGTGGTGCAATTTGTTGGCGCGTTAGACTGTTAATTTAAAAGTTGGTGATTTGAGCCCACCCAGGGATGCTGTCTTTCTATTTCTAGTGATATGGAAGACCTTCCTGGCCTTACAGTAAGCTTGCTTTTGACCTGCTGTGTTTCCTGTTGTAACATGTGATTGGTGTGTTGTTGAACATGAAAGATGACAAGTTACTATACCTACTGGTAAAATGGCTGTCAATGGTCTCTGATCTTCTGTTACTCAATAGCTTGATCATTCTGTGTTCTCCAAGGAACATATAATTTATTCTTATTAATCTGGCTAGTATGACAACGTAAATGATGTCAATCTGGTATGAAAAAACATATTATTTATATTTATCTCGCGAGAAGGACAATGTTGGTCCAGTGTGTTTGTGTGTAAATGTATGCCTATACGCCATGAAAGTGACTAGCCACTTCATCATTCTTCCGGAGTCAGTCCCCTAATTATTTTTGAATGGGCTTGGCGATTATATATTACATTTGTGAAAATGCAGTTGTTTAAAATATATATTTATCATAATATATTTGTGATTGTGGCTGAATTTACTCCTGCCAGATGCCTTTTAATATAATGTTGCGCTGACGAACATTGCGCTACATCTTTGCCCTTTTAAGGCCATTCAAAAAGCTAACAAACATTAGAAAACTACAGGGCTACTTCCTTGAAAATGTTGCTGCACTTTCGATGCACGTTAACACAACCATTGGAACAAAGTGTTGTTGTTTCGTAAACTCCATGTTCAGTTGGATGAGAGCACAAATGGCCAGCGATCTAGCGTCAGTATTTAATACACCACAAGTCTCTGTGGCGCAATTGGTTAGCGCGTTAGACTGTTAATCTAAAGGTTGGTGGTTCGAGCCCACCCAGGGACGATAGTTTTCATTAGACTGTTAATCTAAAGGTTGGTGGTTCGAGCCCACCCAGGGACGATAGTTTTCAGTTTGTTGTGCTCCATGATGTCGATGTGACTACCTGTTATGAGATTCCTGTTAAATTGCCGTGCTGAGGGTCAATGCCAACACAAGCCTCTCTCGTGCAATCAGTTAGCGTGTTTGACTGTCAATCTAAAGGTTGGTGCTTTGACACCACCCAGGCATGACATTTTTCAGATTGTGGAGATGTGAACTGACCCTTCCTGACTTGGCGTGAGCTTCCATGAGACTTTGGCCTGCTGAGGGTCAGTATAACCACAAGTCTCTGTGGTGCAATTTGTTGGCGCGTTAGACTGTTAATTTAAAAGTTGGTGATTTGAGCCCACCCAGGGATGCTGTCTTTCTATTTCTAGTGATATGGAAGACCTTCCTGGCCTTACAGTAAGCTTGCTTTTGACCTGCTGTGTTTCCTGTTGTAACATGTGATTGGTGTGTTGTTGAACATGAAAGATGACAAGTTACTATACCTACTGGTAAAATGGCTGTCAATGGTCTCTGATCTTCTGTTACTCAATAGCTTGATCATTCTGTGTTCTCCAAGGAACATATAATTTATTCTTATTAATCTGGCTAGTATGACAACGTAAATGATGTCAATCTGGTATGAAAAAACATATTATTTATATTTATCTCGCGAGAAGGACAATGTTGGTCCAGTGTGTTTGTGTGTAAATGTATGCCTATACGCCATGAAAGTGACTAGCCACTTCATCATTCTTCCGGAGTCAGTCCCCTAATTATTTTTGAATGGGCTTGGCGATTATATATTACATTTGTGAAAATGCAGTTGTTTAAAATATATATTTATCATAATATATTTGTGATTGTGGCTGAATTTACTCCTGCCAGATGCCTTTTAATATAATGTTGCGCTGACGAACATTGCGCTACATCTTTGCCCTTTTAAGGCCATTCAAAAAGCTAACAAACATTAGAAAACTACAGGGCTACTTCCTTGAAAATGTTGCTGCACTTTCGATGCACGTTAACACAACCATTGGAACAAAGTGTTGTTGTTTCGTAAACTCCATGTTCAGTTGGATGAGAGCACAAATGGCCAGCGATCTAGCGTCAGTATTAAATACACCACAAGTCTCTGTGGCGCAATTGGTTAGCGCGTTAGACTGTTAATCTAAAGGTTGGTGGTTCGAGCCCACCCAGGGATCTAAAGGTTGGTGGTTCGAGCCCACCCAGGGACGACAGTTTTCAGTTTGTTGTGCTCCATGATGTCGATGTGACTACCTGTTATGAGATTCCTGTTAAATTGCCGTGCTGAGGGTCAATGCCAACACAAGCCTCTCTCGTGCAATCAGTTAGCGTGTTTGACTGTCAATCTAAAGGTTGGTGCTTTGACACCACCCAGGGATGACATTTTTCAGATTGTGGAGATGTGAACTGACCCTTCCTGACTTGGCGTGAGCTTCCATGAGACTTTGGCCTGCTGAGGGTCAGTATAACCACAAGTCTCTGTGGTGCAATTTGTTGGCGCGTTAGACTGTTAATTTAAAAGTTGGTGATTTGAGCCCACCCAGGGATGCTGTCTTTCTATTTCTAGTGATATGGAAGACCTTCCTGGCCTTACAGTAAGCTTGCTTTTGACCTGCTGTGTTTCCTGTTGTAACATGTGATTGGTGTGTTGTTGAACATGAAAGATGACAAGTTACTATACCTACTGGTAAAATGGCTGTCAATGGTCTCTGATCTTCTGTTACTCAATAGCTTGATCATTCTGTGTTCTCCAAGGAACATATCATTTATTCTTATTAATCTGGCTAGTATGACAACGTAAATGATGTCAATCTGGTATGAAAAAACATATTATTTATATTTATCTCGCGAGAAGGACAATGTTGGTCCAGTGTGTTTGTGTGTAAATGTATGCCTATACGCCATGAAAGTGACTAGCCACTTCATCATTCTTCCGGAGTCAGTCCCCTAATTATTTTTGAATGGGCTTGGCGATTATATATTACATTTGTGAAAATGCAGTTGTTTAAAATATATATTTATCATAATATATTTGTGATTGTGGCTGAATTTACTCCTGCCAGATGCCTTTTAATATAATGTTGCGCTGACGAACATTGCGCTACATCTTTGCCCTTTTAAGGCCATTCAAAAAGCTAACAAACATTAGAAAACTACAGGGCTACTTCCTTGAAAATGTTGCTGCACTTTCGATGCACGTTAACACAACCATTGGAACAAAGTGTTGTTGTTTCGTAAACTCCATGTTCAGTTGGATGAGAGCACAAATGGCCAGCGATCTAGCGTCAGTATTAAATACACCACAAGTCTCTGTGGCGCAATTGGTTAGCGCGTTAGACTGTTAATCTAAAGGTTGGTGGTTCGAGCCCACCCAGGGACGACAGTTTTCAGTTTGTTGTGCTCCATGATGTCGATGTGACTACCTGTTATGAGATTCCTGTTAAATTGCCGTGCTGAGGGTCAATGCCAACACAAGCCTCTCTCGTGCAATCAGTTAGCGTGTTTGACTGTCAATCTAAAGGTTGGTGCTTTGACACCACCCAGGGATGACATTTTTCAGATTGTGGAGATGTGAACTGACCCTTCCTGACTTGGCGTGAGCTTCCATGAGACTTTGGCCTGCTGAGGGTCAGTATAACCACAAGTCTCTGTGGTGCAATTTGTTGGCGCGTTAGACTGTTAATTTAAAAGTTGGTGATTTGAGCCCACCCAGGGATGCTGTCTTTCTATTTCTAGTGATATGGAAGACCTTCCTGGCCTTACAGTAAGCTTGCTTTTGACCTGCTGTGTTTCCTGTTGTAACATGTGATTGGTGTGTTGTTGAACATGAAAGATGACAAGTTACTATACCTACTGGTAAAATGGCTGTCAATGGTCTCTGATCTTCTGTTACTCAATAGCTTGATCATTCTGTGTTCTCCAAGGAACATATCATTTATTCTTATTAATCTGGCTAGTATGACAACGTAAATGATGTCAATCTGGTATGAAAAAACATAATATTTATATTTATCTCGCGAGAAGGACAATGTTGGTCCAGTGTGTTTGTGTGTAAATGTATGCCTATACGCCATGAAAGTGACTAGCCACTTCATTTCTTCCGGAGTCAGTCCCCTAATTATTTTTGAATGGGCTTGGCGATTATATATTACATTTGTGAAAATGCAGTTGTTTAAAATATATATTTATCATAATATATTTGTGATTGTGGCTGAATTTACTCCTGCCAGATGCCTTTTAATATAATGTTGCGCTGACGAACATTGCGCTACATCTTTGCCCTTTTAAGGCCATTCAAAAAGCTAACAAACATTAGAAAACTACAGGGCTACTTCCTTGAAAATGTTGCTGCACTTTCGATGCACGTTAACACAACCATTGGAACAAAGTGTTGTTGTTTCGTAAACTCCATGTTCAGTTGGATGAGAGCACAAATGGCCAGCGATCTAGCGTCAGTATTAAATACACCACAAGTCTCTGTGGCGCAATTGGTTAGCGCGTTAGACTGTTAATCTAAAGGTTGGTGGTTCGAGCCCACCCAGGGACGACAGTTTTCAGTTTGTTGTGCTCCATGATGTCGATGTGACTACCTGTTATGAGATTCCTGTTAAATTGCCGTGCTGAGGGTCAATGCCAACACAAGCCTCTCTCGTGCAATCAGTTAGCGTGTTTGACTGTCAATCTAAAGGTTGGTGCTTTGACACCACCCAGGGATGACATTTTTCAGATTGTGGAGATGTGAACTGACCCTTCCTGACTTGGCGTGAGCTTCCATGAGACTTTGGCCTGCTGAGGGTCAGTATAACCACAAGTCTCTGTGGTGCAATTTGTTGGCGCGTTAGACTGTTAATTTAAAAGTTGGTGATTTGAGCCCACCCAGGGATGCTGTCTTTCTATTTCTAGTGATATGGAAGACCTTCCTGGCCTTACAGTAAGCTTGCTTTTGACCTGCTGTGTTTCCTGTTGTAACATGTGATTGGTGTGTTGTTGAACATGAAAGATGACAAGTTACTATACCTACTGGTAAAATGGCTGTCAATGGTCTCTGATCTTCTGTTACTCAATAGCTTGATCATTCTGTGTTCTCCAAGGAACATATCATTTATTCTTATTAATCTGGCTAGTATGACAACGTAAATGATGTCAATCTGGTATGAAAAAACATATTATTTATATTTATCTCGCGAGAAGGACAATGTTGGTCCAGTGTGTTTGTGTGTAAATGTATGCCTATACGCCATGAAAGTGACTAGCCACTTCATCATTCTTCCGGAGTCAGTCCCCTAATTATTTTTGAATGGGCTTGGCGATTATATATTACATTTGTGAAAATGCAGTTGTTTAAAATATATATTTATCATAATATATTTGTGATTGTGGCTGAATTTACTCCTGCCAGATGCCTTTTAATATAATGTTGCGCTGACGAACATTGCGCTACATCTTTGCCCTTTTAAGGCCATTCAAAAAGCTAACAAACATTAGAAAACTACAGGGCTACTTCCTTGAAAATGTTGCTGCACTTTCGATGCACGTTAACACAACCATTGGAACAAAGTGTTGTTGTTTCGTAAACTCCATGTTCAGTTGGATGAGAGCACAAATGGCCAGCGATCTAGCGTCAGTATTAAATACACCACAAGTCTCTGTGGCGCAATTGGTTAGCGCGTTAGACTGTTAATCTAAAGGTTGGTGGTTCGAGCCCACCCAGGGACGACAGTTTTCAGTTTGTTGTGCTCCATGATGTCGATGTGACTACCTGTTATGAGATTCCTGTTAAATTGCCGTGCTGAGGGTCAATGCCAACACAAGCCTCTCTCGTGCAATCAGTTAGCGTGTTTGACTGTCAATCTAAAGGTTGGTGCTTTGACACCACCCAGGGATGACATTTTTCAGATTGTGGAGATGTGAACTGACCCTTCCTGACTTGGCGTGAGCTTCCATGAGACTTTGGCCTGCTGAGGGTCAGTATAACCACAAGTCTCTGTGGTGCAATTTGTTGGCGCGTTAGACTGTTAATTTAAAAGTTGGTGATTTGAGCCCACCCAGGGATGCTGTCTTTCTATTTCTAGTGATATGGAAGACCTTCCTGGCCTTACAGTAAGCTTGCTTTTGACCTGCTGTGTTTCCTGTTGTAACATGTGATTGGTGTGTTGTTGAACATGAAAGATGACAAGTTACTATACCTACTGGTAAAATGGCTGTCAATGGTCTCTGATCTTCTGTTACTCAATAGCTTGATCATTCTGTGTTCTCCAAGGAACATATCATTTATTCTTATTAATCTGGCTAGTATGACAACGTAAATGATGTCAATCTGGTATGAAAAAACATATTATTTATATTTATCTCGCGAGAAGGACAATGTTGGTCCAGTGTGTTTGTGTGTAAATGTATGCCTATACGCCATGAAAGTGACTAGCCACTTCATCATTCTTCCGGAGTCAGTCCCCTAATTATTTTTGAATGGGCTTGGCGATTATATATTACATTTGTGAAAATGCAGTTGTTTAAAATATATATTTATCATAATATATTTGTGATTGTGGCTGAATTTACTCCTGCCAGATGCCTTTTAATATAATGTTGCGCTGACGAACATTGCGCTACATCTTTGCCCTTTTAAGGCCATTCAAAAAGCTAACAAACATTAGAAAACTACAGGGCTACTTCCTTGAAAATGTTGCTGCACTTTCGATGCACGTTAACACAACCATTGGAACAAAGTGTTGTTGTTTCGTAAACTCCATGTTCAGTTGGATGAGAGCACAAATGGCCAGCGATCTAGCGTCAGTATTAAATACACCACAAGTCTCTGTGGCGCAATTGGTTAGCGCGTTAGACTGTTAATCTAAAGGTTGGTGGTTCGAGCCCACCCAGGGACGACAGTTTTCAGTTTGTTGTGCTCCATGATGTCGATGTGACTACCTGTTATGAGATTCCTGTTAAATTGCCGTGCTGAGGGTCAATGCCAACACAAGCCTCTCTCGTGCAATCAGTTAGCGTGTTTGACTGTCAATCTAAAGGTTGGTGCTTTGACACCACCCAGGGATGACATTTTTCAGATTGTGGAGATGTGAACTGACCCTTCCTGACTTGGCGTGAGCTTCCATGAGACTTTGGCCTGCTGAGGGTCAGTATAACCACAAGTCTCTGTGGTGCAATTTGTTGGCGCGTTAGACTGTTAATTTAAAAGTTGGTGATTTGAGCCCACCCAGGGATGCTGTCTTTCTATTTCTAGTGATATGGAAGACCTTCCTGGCCTTACAGTAAGCTTGCTTTTGACCTGCTGTGTTTCCTGTTGTAACATGTGATTGGTGTGTTGTTGAACATGAAAGATGACAAGTTACTATACCTACTGGTAAAATGGCTGTCAATGGTCTCTGATCTTCTGTTACTCAATAGCTTGATCATTCTGTGTTCTCCAAGGAACATATCATTTATTCTTATTAATCTGGCAGGTATGACAACGTAAATGATGTCAATCTGGTATGAAAAAACATAATATTTATATTTATCTCGCGAGAAGGACAATGTTGGTCCAGTGTGTTTGTGTGTAAATGTATGCCTATACGCCATGAAAGTGACTAGCCACTTCATCATTCTTCCGGAGTCAGTCCCCTAATTATTTTTGAATGGGCTTGGCGATTATATATTACATTTGTGAAAATGCAGTTGTTTAAAATATATATTTATCATAATATATTTGTGATTGTGGCTGAATTTACTCCTGCCAGATGCCTTTTAATATAATGTTGCGCTGACGAACATTGCGCTACATCTTTGCCCTTTTAAGGCCATTCAAAAAGCTAACAAACATTAGAAAACTACAGGGCTACTTCCTTGAAAATGTTGCTGCACTTTCGATGCACGTTAACACAACCATTGGAACAAAGTGTTGTTGTTTCGTAAACTCCATGTTCAGTTGGATGAGAGCACAAATGGCCAGCGATCTAGCGTCAGTATTAAATACACCACAAGTCTCTGTGGCGCAATTGGTTAGCGCGTTAGACTGTTAATCTAAAGGTTGGTGGTTCGAGCCCACCCAGGGACGACAGTTTTCAGTTTGTTGTGCTCCATGATGTCGATGTGACTACCTGTTATGAGATTCCTGTTAAATTGCCGTGCTGAGGGTCAATGCCAACACAAGCCTCTCTCGTGCAATCAGTTAGCGTGTTTGACTGTCAATCTAAAGGTTGGTGCTTTGACACCACCCAGGGATGACATTTTTCAGATTGTGGAGATGTGAACTGACCCTTCCTGACTTGGCGTGAGCTTCCATGAGACTTTGGCCTGCTGAGGGTCAGTATAACCACAAGTCTCTGTGGTGCAATTTGTTGGCGCGTTAGACTGTTAATTTAAAAGTTGGTGATTTGAGCCCACCCAGGGATGCTGTCTTTCTATTTCTAGTGATATGGAAGACCTTCCTGGCCTTACAGTAAGCTTGCTTTTGACCTGCTGTGTTTCCTGTTGTAACATGTGATTGGTGTGTTGTTGAACATGAAAGATGACAAGTTACTATACCTACTGGTAAAATGGCTGTCAATGGTCTCTGATCTTCTGTTACTCAATAGCTTGATCATTCTGTGTTCTCCAAGGAACATATCATTTATTCTTATTAATCTGGCAGGTATGACAACGTAAATGATGTCAATCTGGTATGAAAAAACATAATATTTATATTTATCTCGCGAGAAGGACAATGTTGGTCCAGTGTGTTTGTGTGTAAATGTATGCCTATACGCCATGAAAGTGACTAGCCACTTCATCATTCTTCCGGAGTCAGTCCCCTAATTATTTTTGAATGGGCTTGGCGATTATATATTACATTTGTGAAAATGCAGTTGTTTAAAATATATATTTATCATAATATATTTGTGATTGTGGCTGAATTTACTCCTGCCAGATGCCTTTTAATATAATGTTGCGCTGACGAACATTGCGCTACATCTTTGCCCTTTTAAGGCCATTCAAAAAGCTAACAAACATTAGAAAACTACAGGGCTACTTCCTTGAAAATGTTGCTGCACTTTCGATGCACGTTAACACAACCATTGGAACAAAGTGTTGTTGTTTCGTAAACTCCATGTTCAGTTGGATGAGAGCACAAATGGCCAGCGATCTAGCGTCAGTATTAAATACACCACAAGTCTCTGTGGCGCAATTGGTTAGCGCGTTAGACTGTTAATCTAAAGGTTGGTGGTTCGAGCCCACCCAGGGACGACAGTTTTCAGTTTGTTGTGCTCCATGATGTCGATGTGACTACCTGTTATGAGATTCCTGTTAAATTGCCGTGCTGAGGGTCAATGCCAACACAAGCCTCTCTCGTGCAATCAGTTAGCGTGTTTGACTGTCAATCTAAAGGTTGGTGCTTTGACACCACCCAGGGATGACATTTTTCAGATTGTGGAGATGTGAACTGACCCTTCCTGACTTGGCGTGAGCTTCCATGAGACTTTGGCCTGCTGAGGGTCAGTATAACCACAAGTCTCTGTGGTGCAATTTGTTGGCGCGTTAGACTGTTAATTTAAAAGTTGGTGATTTGAGCCCACCCAGGGATGCTGTCTTTCTATTTCTAGTGATATGGAAGACCTTCCTGGCCTTACAGTAAGCTTGCTTTTGACCTGCTGTGTTTCCTGTTGTAACATGTGATTGGTGTGTTGTTGAACATGAAAGATGACAAGTTACTATACCTACTGGTAAAATGGCTGTCAATGGTCTCTGATCTTCTGTTACTCAATAGCTTGATCATTCTGTGTTCTCCAAGGAACATATAATTTATTCTTATTAATCTGGCAGGTATGACAACGTAAATGATGTCAATCTGGTATGAAAAAACATAATATTTATATTTATCTCGCGAGAAGGACAATGTTGGTCCAGTGTGTTTGTGTGTAAATGTATGCCTATACGCCATGAAAGTGACTAGCCACTTCATCATTCTTCCGGAGTCAGTCCCCTAATTATTTTTGAATGGGCTTGGCGATTATATATTACATTTGTGAAAATGCAGTTGTTTAAAATATATATTTATCATAATATATTTGTGATTGTGGCTGAATTTACTCCTGCCAGATGCCTTTTAATATAATGTTGCGCTGACGAACATTGCGCTACATCTTTGCCCTTTTAAGGCCATTCAAAAAGCTAACAAACATTAGAAAACTACAGGGCTACTTCCTTGAAAATGTTGCTGCACTTTCGATGCACGTTAACACAACCATTGGAACAAAGTGTTGTTGTTTCGTAAACTCCATGTTCAGTTGGATGAGAGCACAAATGGCCAGCGATCTAGCGTCAGTATTAAATACACCACAAGTCTCTGTGGCGCAATTGGTTAGCGCGTTAGACTGTTAATCTAAAGGTTGGTGGTTCGAGCCCACCCAGGGACGACAGTTTTCAGTTTGTTGTGCTCCATGATGTCGATGTGACTACCTGTTATGAGATTCCTGTTAAATTGCCGTGCTGAGGGTCAATGCCAACACAAGCCTCTCTCGTGCAATCAGTTAGCGTGTTTGACTGTCAATCTAAAGGTTGGTGCTTTGACACCACCCAGGGATGACATTTTTCAGATTGTGGAGATGTGAACTGACCCTTCCTGACTTGGCGTGAGCTTCCATGAGACTTTGGCCTGCTGAGGGTCAGTATAACCACAAGTCTCTGTGGTGCAATTTGTTGGCGCGTTAGACTGTTAATTTAAAAGTTGGTGATTTGAGCCCACCCAGGGATGCTGTCTTTCTATTTCTAGTGATATGGAAGACCTTCCTGGCCTTACAGTAAGCTTGCTTTTGACCTGCTGTGTTTCCTGTTGTAACATGTGATTGGTGTGTTGTTGAACATGAAAGATGACAAGTTACTATACCTACTGGTAAAATGGCTGTCAATGGTCTCTGATCTTCTGTTACTCAATAGCTTGATCATTCTGTGTTCTCCAAGGAACATATCATTTATTCTTATTAATCTGGCTAGTATGACAACGTAAATGATGTCAATCTGGTATGAAAAAACATATTATTTATATTTATCTCGCGAGAAGGACAATGTTGGTCCAGTGTGTTTGTGTGTAAATGTATGCCTATACGCCATGAAAGTGACTAGCCACTTCATCATTCTTCCGGAGTCAGTCCCCTAATTATTTTTGAATGGGCTTGGCGATTATATATTACATTTGTGAAAATGCAGTTGTTTAAAATATATATTTATCATAATATATTTGTGATTGTGGCTGAATTTACTCCTGCCAGATGCCTTTTAATATAATGTTGCGCTGACGAACATTGCGCTACATCTTTGCCCTTTTAAGGCCATTCAAAAAGCTAACAAACATTAGAAAACTACAGGGCTACTTCCTTGAAAATGTTGCTGCACTTTCGATGCACGTTAACACAACCATTGGAACAAAGTGTTGTTGTTTCGTAAACTCCATGTTCAGTTGGATGAGAGCACAAATGGCCAGCGATCTAGCGTCAGTATTAAATACACCACAAGTCTCTGTGGCGCAATTGGTTAGCGCGTTAGACTGTTAATCTAAAGGTTGGTGGTTCGAGCCCACCCAGGGACGACAGTTTTCAGTTTGTTGTGCTCCATGATGTCGATGTGACTACCTGTTATGAGATTCCTGTTAAATTGCCGTGCTGAGGGTCAATGCCAACACAAGCCTCTCTCGTGCAATCAGTTAGCGTGTTTGACTGTCAATCTAAAGGTTGGTGCTTTGACACCACCCAGGGATGACATTTTTCAGATTGTGGAGATGTGAACTGACCCTTCCTGACTTGGCGTGAGCTTCCATGAGACTTTGGCCTGCTGAGGGTCAGTATAACCACAAGTCTCTGTGGTGCAATTTGTTGGCGCGTTAGACTGTTAATTTAAAAGTTGGTGATTTGAGCCCACCCAGGGATGCTGTCTTTCTATTTCTAGTGATATGGAAGACCTTCCTGGCCTTACAGTAAGCTTGCTTTTGACCTGCTGTGTTTCCTGTTGTAACATGTGATTGGTGTGTTGTTGAACATGAAAGATGACAAGTTACTATACCTACTGGTAAAATGGCTGTCAATGGTCTCTGATCTTCTGTTACTCAATAGCTTGATCATTCTGTGTTCTCCAAGGAACATATCATTTATTCTTATTAATCTGGCTAGTATGACAACGTAAATGATGTCAATCTGGTATGAAAAAACATAATATTTATATTTATCTCGCGAGAAGGACAATGTTGGTCCAGTGTGTTTGTGTGTAAATGTATGCCTATACGCCATGAAAGTGACTAGCCACTTCATCATTCTTCCGGAGTCAGTCCCCTAATTATTTTTGAATGGGCTTGGCGATTATATATTACATTTGTGAAAATGCAGTTGTTTAAAATATATATTTATCATAATATATTTGTGATTGTGGCTGAATTTACTCCTGCCAGATGCCTTTTAATATAATGTTGCGCTGACGAACATTGCGCTACATCTTTGCCCTTTTAAGGCCATTCAAAAAGCTAACAAACATTAGAAAACTACAGGGCTACTTCCTTGAAAATGTTGCTGCACTTTCGATGCACGTTAACACAACCATTGGAACAAAGTGTTGTTGTTTCGTAAACTCCATGTTCAGTTGGATGAGAGCACAAATGGCCAGCGATCTAGCGTCAGTATTAAATACACCACAAGTCTCTGTGGCGCAATTGGTTAGCGCGTTAGACTGTTAATCTAAAGGTTGGTGGTTCGAGCCCACCCAGGGACGACAGTTTTCAGTTTGTTGTGCTCCATGATGTCGATGTGACTACCTGTTATGAGATTCCTGTTAAATTGCCGTGCTGAGGGTCAATGCCAACACAAGCCTCTCTCGTGCAATCAGTTAGCGTGTTTGACTGTCAATCTAAAGGTTGGTGCTTTGACACCACCCAGGGATGACATTTTTCAGATTGTGGAGATGTGAACTGACCCTTCCTGACTTGGCGTGAGCTTCCATGAGACTTTGGCCTGCTGAGGGTCAGTATAACCACAAGTCTCTGTGGTGCAATTTGTTGGCGCGTTAGACTGTTAATTTAAAAGTTGGTGATTTGAGCCCACCCAGGGATGCTGTCTTTCTATTTCTAGTGATATGGAAGACCTTCCTGGCCTTACAGTAAGCTTGCTTTTGACCTGCTGTGTTTCCTGTTGTAACATGTGATTGGTGTGTTGTTGAACATGAAAGATGACAAGTTACTATACCTACTGGTAAAATGGCTGTCAATGGTCTCTGATCTTCTGTTACTCAATAGCTTGATCATTCTGTGTTCTCCAAGGAACATATCATTTATTCTTATTAATCTGGCTAGTATGACAACGTAAATGATGTCAATCTGGTATGAAAAAACATATTATTTATATTTATCTCGCGAGAAGGACAATGTTGGTCCAGTGTGTTTGTGTGTAAATGTATGCCTATACGCCATGAAAGTGACTAGCCACTTCATCATTCTTCCGGAGTCAGTCCCCTAATTATTTTTGAATGGGCTTGGCGATTATATATTACATTTGTGAAAATGCAGTTGTTTAAAATATATATTTATCATAATATATTTGTGATTGTGGCTGAATTTACTCCTGCCAGATGCCTTTTAATATAATGTTGCGCTGACGAACATTGCGCTACATCTTTGCCCTTTTAAGGCCATTCAAAAAGCTAACAAACATTAGAAAACTACAGGGCTACTTCCTTGAAAATGTTGCTGCACTTTCGATGCACGTTAACACAACCATTGGAACAAAGTGTTGTTGTTTCGTAAACTCCATGTTCAGTTGGATGAGAGCACAAATGGCCAGCGATCTAGCGTCAGTATTAAATACACCACAAGTCTCTGTGGCGCAATTGGTTAGCGCGTTAGACTGTTAATCTAAAGGTTGGTGGTTCGAGCCCACCCAGGGACGACAGTTTTCAGTTTGTTGTGCTCCATGATGTCGATGTGACTACCTGTTATGAGATTCCTGTTAAATTGCCGTGCTGAGGGTCAATGCCAACACAAGCCTCTCTCGTGCAATCAGTTAGCGTGTTTGACTGTCAATCTAAAGGTTGGTGCTTTGACACCACCCAGGGATGACATTTTTCAGATTGTGGAGATGTGAACTGACCCTTCCTGACTTGGCGTGAGCTTCCATGAGACTTTGGCCTGCTGAGGGTCAGTATAACCACAAGTCTCTGTGGTGCAATTTGTTGGCGCGTTAGACTGTTAATTTAAAAGTTGGTGATTTGAGCCCACCCAGGGATGCTGTCTTTCTATTTCTAGTGATATGGAAGACCTTCCTGGCCTTACAGTAAGCTTGCTTTTGACCTGCTGTGTTTCCTGTTGTAACATGTGATTGGTGTGTTGTTGAACATGAAAGATGACAAGTTACTATACCTACTGGTAAAATGGCTGTCAATGGTCTCTGATCTTCTGTTACTCAATAGCTTGATCATTCTGTGTTCTCCAAGGAACATATCATTTATTCTTATTAATCTGGCAGGTATGACAACGTAAATGATGTCAATCTGGTATGAAAAAACATAATATTTATATTTATCTCGCGAGAAGGACAATGTTGGTCCAGTGTGTTTGTGTGTAAATGTATGCCTATACGCCATGAAAGTGACTAGCCACTTCATCATTCTTCCGGAGTCAGTCCCCTAATTATTTTTGAATGGGCTTGGCGATTATATATTACATTTGTGAAAATGCAGTTGTTTAAAATATATATTTATCATAATATATTTGTGATTGTGGCTGAATTTACTCCTGCCAGATGCCTTTTAATATAATGTTGCGCTGACGAACATTGCGCTACATCTTTGCCCTTTTAAGGCCATTCAAAAAGCTAACAAACATTAGAAAACTACAGGGCTACTTCCTTGAAAATGTTGCTGCACTTTCGATGCACGTTAACACAACCATTGGAACAAAGTGTTGTTGTTTCGTAAACTCCATGTTCAGTTGGATGAGAGCACAAATGGCCAGCGATCTAGCGTCAGTATTAAATACACCACAAGTCTCTGTGGCGCAATTGGTTAGCGCGTTAGACTGTTAATCTAAAGGTTGGTGGTTCGAGCCCACCCAGGGACGACAGTTTTCAGTTTGTTGTGCTCCATGATGTCGATGTGACTACCTGTTATGAGATTCCTGTTAAATTGCCGTGCTGAGGGTCAATGCCAACACAAGCCTCTCTCGTGCAATCAGTTAGCGTGTTTGACTGTCAATCTAAAGGTTGGTGCTTTGACACCACCCAGGGATGACATTTTTCAGATTGTGGAGATGTGAACTGACCCTTCCTGACTTGGCGTGAGCTTCCATGAGACTTTGGCCTGCTGAGGGTCAGTATAACCACAAGTCTCTGTGGTGCAATTTGTTGGCGCGTTAGACTGTTAATTTAAAAGTTGGTGATTTGAGCCCACCCAGGGATGCTGTCTTTCTATTTCTAGTGATATGGAAGACCTTCCTGGCCTTACAGTAAGCTTGCTTTTGACCTGCTGTGTTTCCTGTTGTAACATGTGATTGGTGTGTTGTTGAACATGAAAGATGACAAGTTACTATACCTACTGGTAAAATGGCTGTCAATGGTCTCTGATCTTCTGTTACTCAATAGCTTGATCATTCTGTGTTCTCCAAGGAACATATCATTTATTCTTATTAATCTGGCTAGTATGACAACGTAAATGATGTCAATCTGGTATGAAAAAACATAATATTTATATTTATCTCGCGAGAAGGACAATGTTGGTCCAGTGTGTTTGTGTGTAAATGTATGCCTATACGCCATGAAAGTGACTAGCCACTTCATCATTCTTCCGGAGTCAGTCCCCTAATTATTTTTGAATGGGCTTGGCGATTATATATTACATTTGTGAAAATGCAGTTGTTTAAAATATATATTTATCATAATATATTTGTGATTGTGGCTGAATTTACTCCTGCCAGATGCCTTTTAATATAATGTTGCGCTGACGAACATTGCGCTACATCTTTGCCCTTTTAAGGCCATTCAAAAAGCTAACAAACATTAGAAAACTACAGGGCTACTTCCTTGAAAATGTTGCTGCACTTTCGATGCACGTTAACACAACCATTGGAACAAAGTGTTGTTGTTTCGTAAACTCCATGTTCAGTTGGATGAGAGCACAAATGGCCAGCGATCTAGCGTCAGTATTAAATACACCACAAGTCTCTGTGGCGCAATTGGTTAGCGCGTTAGACTGTTAATCTAAAGGTTGGTGGTTCGAGCCCACCCAGGGACGACAGTTTTCAGTTTGTTGTGCTCCATGATGTCGATGTGACTACCTGTTATGAGATTCCTGTTAAATTGCCGTGCTGAGGGTCAATGCCAACACAAGCCTCTCTCGTGCAATCAGTTAGCGTGTTTGACTGTCAATCTAAAGGTTGGTGCTTTGACACCACCCAGGGATGACATTTTTCAGATTGTGGAGATGTGAACTGACCCTTCCTGACTTGGCGTGAGCTTCCATGAGACTTTGGCCTGCTGAGGGTCAGTATAACCACAAGTCTCTGTGGTGCAATTTGTTGGCGCGTTAGACTGTTAATTTAAAAGTTGGTGATTTGAGCCCACCCAGGGATGCTGTCTTTCTATTTCTAGTGATATGGAAGACCTTCCTGGCCTTACAGTAAGCTTGCTTTTGACCTGCTGTGTTTCCTGTTGTAACATGTGATTGGTGTGTTGTTGAACATGAAAGATGACAAGTTACTATACCTACTGGTAAAATGGCTGTCAATGGTCTCTGATCTTCTGTTACTCAATAGCTTGATCATTCTGTGTTCTCCAAGGAACATATCATTTATTCTTATTAATCTGGCTAGTATGACAACGTAAATGATGTCAATCTGGTATGAAAAAACATATTATTTATATTTATCTCGCGAGAAGGACAATGTTGGTCCAGTGTGTTTGTGTGTAAATGTATGCCTATACGCCATGAAAGTGACTAGCCACTTCATCATTCTTCCGGAGTCAGTCCCCTAATTATTTTTGAATGGGCTTGGCGATTATATATTACATTTGTGAAAATGCAGTTGTTTAAAATATATATTTATCATAATATATTTGTGATTGTGGCTGAATTTACTCCTGCCAGATGCCTTTTAATATAATGTTGCGCTGACGAACATTGCGCTACATCTTTGCCCTTTTAAGGCCATTCAAAAAGCTAACAAACATTAGAAAACTACAGGGCTACTTCCTTGAAAATGTTGCTGCACTTTCGATGCACGTTAACACAACCATTGGAACAAAGTGTTGTTGTTTCGTAAACTCCATGTTCAGTTGGATGAGAGCACAAATGGCCAGCGATCTAGCGTCAGTATTAAATACACCACAAGTCTCTGTGGCGCAATTGGTTAGCGCGTTAGACTGTTAATCTAAAGGTTGGTGGTTCGAGCCCACCCAGGGACGACAGTTTTCAGTTTGTTGTGCTCCATGATGTCGATGTGACTACCTGTTATGAGATTCCTGTTAAATTGCCGTGCTGAGGGTCAATGCCAACACAAGCCTCTCTCGTGCAATCAGTTAGCGTGTTTGACTGTCAATCTAAAGGTTGGTGCTTTGACACCACCCAGGGATGACATTTTTCAGATTGTGGAGATGTGAACTGACCCTTCCTGACTTGGCGTGAGCTTCCATGAGACTTTGGCCTGCTGAGGGTCAGTATAACCACAAGTCTCTGTGGTGCAATTTGTTGGCGCGTTAGACTGTTAATTTAAAAGTTGGTGATTTGAGCCCACCCAGGGATGCTGTCTTTCTATTTCTAGTGATATGGAAGACCTTCCTGGCCTTACAGTAAGCTTGCTTTTGACCTGCTGTGTTTCCTGTTGTAACATGTGATTGGTGTGTTGTTGAACATGAAAGATGACAAGTTACTATACCTACTGGTAAAATGGCTGTCAATGGTCTCTGATCTTCTGTTACTCAATAGCTTGATCATTCTGTGTTCTCCAAGGAACATATCATTTATTCTTATTAATCTGGCTAGTATGACAACGTAAATGATGTCAATCTGGTATGAAAAAACATAATATTTATATTTATCTCGCGAGAAGGACAATGTTGGTCCAGTGTGTTTGTGTGTAAATGTATGCCTATACGCCATGAAAGTGACTAGCCACTTCATCATTCTTCCGGAGTCAGTCCCCTAATTATTTTTGAATGGGCTTGGCGATTATATATTACATTTGTGAAAATGCAGTTGTTTAAAATATATATTTATCATAATATATTTGTGATTGTGGCTGAATTTACTCCTGCCAGATGCCTTTTAATATAATGTTGCGCTGACGAACATTGCGCTACATCTTTGCCCTTTTAAGGCCATTCAAAAAGCTAACAAACATTAGAAAACTACAGGGCTACTTCCTTGAAAATGTTGCTGCACTTTCGATGCACGTTAACACAACCATTGGAACAAAGTGTTGTTGTTTCGTAAACTCCATGTTCAGTTGGATGAGAGCACAAATGGCCAGCGATCTAGCGTCAGTATTAAATACACCACAAGTCTCTGTGGCGCAATTGGTTAGCGCGTTAGACTGTTAATCTAAAGGTTGGTGGTTCGAGCCCACCCAGGGACGACAGTTTTCAGTTTGTTGTGCTCCATGATGTCGATGTGACTACCTGTTATGAGATTCCTGTTAAATTGCCGTGCTGAGGGTCAATGCCAACACAAGCCTCTCTCGTGCAATCAGTTAGCGTGTTTGACTGTCAATCTAAAGGTTGGTGCTTTGACACCACCCAGGGATGACATTTTTCAGATTGTGGAGATGTGAACTGACCCTTCCTGACTTGGCGTGAGCTTCCATGAGACTTTGGCCTGCTGAGGGTCAGTATAACCACAAGTCTCTGTGGTGCAATTTGTTGGCGCGTTAGACTGTTAATTTAAAAGTTGGTGATTTGAGCCCACCCAGGGATGCTGTCTTTCTATTTCTAGTGATATGGAAGACCTTCCTGGCCTTACAGTAAGCTTGCTTTTGACCTGCTGTGTTTCCTGTTGTAACATGTGATTGGTGTGTTGTTGAACATGAAAGATGACAAGTTACTATACCTACTGGTAAAATGGCTGTCAATGGTCTCTGATCTTCTGTTACTCAATAGCTTGATCATTCTGTGTTCTCCAAGGAACATATCATTTATTCTTATTAATCTGGCTAGTATGACAACGTAAATGATGTCAATCTGGTATGAAAAAACATATTATTTATATTTATCTCGCGAGAAGGACAATGTTGGTCCAGTGTGTTTGTGTGTAAATGTATGCCTATACGCCATGAAAGTGACTAGCCACTTCATCATTCTTCCGGAGTCAGTCCCCTAATTATTTTTGAATGGGCTTGGCGATTATATATTACATTTGTGAAAATGCAGTTGTTTAAAATATATATTTATCATAATATATTTGTGATTGTGGCTGAATTTACTCCTGCCAGATGCCTTTTAATATAATGTTGCGCTGACGAACATTGCGCTACATCTTTGCCCTTTTAAGGCCATTCAAAAAGCTAACAAACATTAGAAAACTACAGGGCTACTTCCTTGAAAATGTTGCTGCACTTTCGATGCACGTTAACACAACCATTGGAACAAAGTGTTGTTGTTTCGTAAACTCCATGTTCAGTTGGATGAGAGCACAAATGGCCAGCGATCTAGCGTCAGTATTAAATACACCACAAGTCTCTGTGGCGCAATTGGTTAGCGCGTTAGACTGTTAATCTAAAGGTTGGTGGTTCGAGCCCACCCAGGGACGACAGTTTTCAGTTTGTTGTGCTCCATGATGTCGATGTGACTACCTGTTATGAGATTCCTGTTAAATTGCCGTGCTGAGGGTCAATGCCAACACAAGCCTCTCTCGTGCAATCAGTTAGCGTGTTTGACTGTCAATCTAAAGGTTGGTGCTTTGACACCACCCAGGGATGACATTTTTCAGATTGTGGAGATGTGAACTGACCCTTCCTGACTTGGCGTGAGCTTCCATGAGACTTTGGCCTGCTGAGGGTCAGTATAACCACAAGTCTCTGTGGTGCAATTTGTTGGCGCGTTAGACTGTTAATTTAAAAGTTGGTGATTTGAGCCCACCCAGGGATGCTGTCTTTCTATTTCTAGTGATATGGAAGACCTTCCTGGCCTTACAGTAAGCTTGCTTTTGACCTGCTGTGTTTCCTGTTGTAACATGTGATTGGTGTGTTGTTGAACATGAAAGATGACAAGTTACTATACCTACTGGTAAAATGGCTGTCAATGGTCTCTGATCTTCTGTTACTCAATAGCTTGATCATTCTGTGTTCTCCAAGGAACATATCATTTATTCTTATTAATCTGGCTAGTATGACAACGTAAATGATGTCAATCTGGTATGAAAAAACATATTATTTATATTTATCTCGCGAGAAGGACAATGTTGGTCCAGTGTGTTTGTGTGTAAATGTATGCCTATACGCCATGAAAGTGACTAGCCACTTCATCATTCTTCCGGAGTCAGTCCCCTAATTATTTTTGAATGGGCTTGGCGATTATATATTACATTTGTGAAAATGCAGTTGTTTAAAATATATATTTATCATAATATATTTGTGATTGTGGCTGAATTTACTCCTGCCAGATGCCTTTTAATATAATGTTGCGCTGACGAACATTGCGCTACATCTTTGCCCTTTTAAGGCCATTCAAAAAGCTAACAAACATTAGAAAACTACAGGGCTACTTCCTTGAAAATGTTGCTGCACTTTCGATGCACGTTAACACAACCATTGGAACAAAGTGTTGTTGTTTCGTAAACTCCATGTTCAGTTGGATGAGAGCACAAATGGCCAGCGATCTAGCGTCAGTATTAAATACACCACAAGTCTCTGTGGCGCAATTGGTTAGCGCGTTAGACTGTTAATCTAAAGGTTGGTGGTTCGAGCCCACCCAGGGACGACAGTTTTCAGTTTGTTGTGCTCCATGATGTCGATGTGACTACCTGTTATGAGATTCCTGTTAAATTGCCGTGCTGAGGGTCAATGCCAACACAAGCCTCTCTCGTGCAATCAGTTAGCGTGTTTGACTGTCAATCTAAAGGTTGGTGCTTTGACACCACCCAGGGATGACATTTTTCAGATTGTGGAGATGTGAACTGACCCTTCCTGACTTGGCGTGAGCTTCCATGAGACTTTGGCCTGCTGAGGGTCAGTATAACCACAAGTCTCTGTGGTGCAATTTGTTGGCGCGTTAGACTGTTAATTTAAAAGTTGGTGATTTGAGCCCACCCAGGGATGCTGTCTTTCTATTTCTAGTGATATGGAAGACCTTCCTGGCCTTACAGTAAGCTTGCTTTTGACCTGCTGTGTTTCCTGTTGTAACATGTGATTGGTGTGTTGTTGAACATGAAAGATGACAAGTTACTATACCTACTGGTAAAATGGCTGTCAATGGTCTCTGATCTTCTGTTACTCAATAGCTTGATCATTCTGTGTTCTCCAAGGAACATATCATTTATTCTTATTAATCTGGCTAGTATGACAACGTAAATGATGTCAATCTGGTATGAAAAAACATATTATTTATATTTATCTCGCGAGAAGGACAATGTTGGTCCAGTGTGTTTGTGTGTAAATGTATGCCTATACGCCATGAAAGTGACTAGCCACTTCATCATTCTTCCGGAGTCAGTCCCCTAATTATTTTTGAATGGGCTTGGCGATTATATATTACATTTGTGAAAATGCAGTTGTTTAAAATATATATTTATCATAATATATTTGTGATTGTGGCTGAATTTACTCCTGCCAGATGCCTTTTAATATAATGTTGCGCTGACGAACATTGCGCTACATCTTTGCCCTTTTAAGGCCATTCAAAAAGCTAACAAACATTAGAAAACTACAGGGCTACTTCCTTGAAAATGTTGCTGCACTTTCGATGCACGTTAACACAACCATTGGAACAAAGTGTTGTTGTTTCGTAAACTCCATGTTCAGTTGGATGAGAGCACAAATGGCCAGCGATCTAGCGTCAGTATTAAATACACCACAAGTCTCTGTGGCGCAATTGGTTAGCGCGTTAGACTGTTAATCTAAAGGTTGGTGGTTCGAGCCCACCCAGGGACGACAGTTTTCAGTTTGTTGTGCTCCATGATGTCGATGTGACTACCTGTTATGAGATTCCTGTTAAATTGCCGTGCTGAGGGTCAATGCCAACACAAGCCTCTCTCGTGCAATCAGTTAGCGTGTTTGACTGTCAATCTAAAGGTTGGTGCTTTGACACCACCCAGGGATGACATTTTTCAGATTGTGGAGATGTGAACTGACCCTTCCTGACTTGGCGTGAGCTTCCATGAGACTTTGGCCTGCTGAGGGTCAGTATAACCACAAGTCTCTGTGGTGCAATTTGTTGGCGCGTTAGACTGTTAATTTAAAAGTTGGTGATTTGAGCCCACCCAGGGATGCTGTCTTTCTATTTCTAGTGATATGGAAGACCTTCCTGGCCTTACAGTAAGCTTGCTTTTGACCTGCTGTGTTTCCTGTTGTAACATGTGATTGGTGTGTTGTTGAACATGAAAGATGACAAGTTACTATACCTACTGGTAAAATGGCTGTCAATGGTCTCTGATCTTCTGTTACTCAATAGCTTGATCATTCTGTGTTCTCCAAGGAACATATCATTTATTCTTATTAATCTGGCTAGTATGACAACGTAAATGATGTCAATCTGGTATGAAAAAACATATTATTTATATTTATCTCGCGAGAAGGACAATGTTGGTCCAGTGTGTTTGTGTGTAAATGTATGCCTATACGCCATGAAAGTGACTAGCCACTTCATCATTCTTCCGGAGTCAGTCCCCTAATTATTTTTGAATGGGCTTGGCGATTATATATTACATTTGTGAAAATGCAGTTGTTTAAAATATATATTTATCATAATATATTTGTGATTGTGGCTGAATTTACTCCTGCCAGATGCCTTTTAATATAATGTTGCGCTGACGAACATTGCGCTACATCTTTGCCCTTTTAAGGCCATTCAAAAAGCTAACAAACATTAGAAAACTACAGGGCTACTTCCTTGAAAATGTTGCTGCACTTTCGATGCACGTTAACACAACCATTGGAACAAAGTGTTGTTGTTTCGTAAACTCCATGTTCAGTTGGATGAGAGCACAAATGGCCAGCGATCTAGCGTCAGTATTAAATACACCACAAGTCTCTGTGGCGCAATTGGTTAGCGCGTTAGACTGTTAATCTAAAGGTTGGTGGTTCGAGCCCACCCAGGGACGACAGTTTTCAGTTTGTTGTGCTCCATGATGTCGATGTGACTACCTGTTATGAGATTCCTGTTAAATTGCCGTGCTGAGGGTCAATGCCAACACAAGCCTCTCTCGTGCAATCAGTTAGCGTGTTTGACTGTCAATCTAAAGGTTGGTGCTTTGACACCACCCAGGGATGACATTTTTCAGATTGTGGAGATGTGAACTGACCCTTCCTGACTTGGCGTGAGCTTCCATGAGACTTTGGCCTGCTGAGGGTCAGTATAACCACAAGTCTCTGTGGTGCAATTTGTTGGCGCGTTAGACTGTTAATTTAAAAGTTGGTGATTTGAGCCCACCCAGGGATGCTGTCTTTCTATTTCTAGTGATATGGAAGACCTTCCTGGCCTTACAGTAAGCTTGCTTTTGACCTGCTGTGTTTCCTGTTGTAACATGTGATTGGTGTGTTGTTGAACATGAAAGATGACAAGTTACTATACCTACTGGTAAAATGGCTGTCAATGGTCTCTGATCTTCTGTTACTCAATAGCTTGATCATTCTGTGTTCTCCAAGGAACATATCATTTATTCTTATTAATCTGGCTAGTATGACAACGTAAATGATGTCAATCTGGTATGAAAAAACATATTATTTATATTTATCTCGCGAGAAGGACAATGTTGGTCCAGTGTGTTTGTGTGTAAATGTATGCCTATACGCCATGAAAGTGACTAGCCACTTCATCATTCTTCCGGAGTCAGTCCCCTAATTATTTTTGAATGGGCTTGGCGATTATATATTACATTTGTGAAAATGCAGTTGTTTAAAATATATATTTATCATAATATATTTGTGATTGTGGCTGAATTTACTCCTGCCAGATGCCTTTTAATATAATGTTGCGCTGACGAACATTGCGCTACATCTTTGCCCTTTTAAGGCCATTCAAAAAGCTAACAAACATTAGAAAACTACAGGGCTACTTCCTTGAAAATGTTGCTGCACTTTCGATGCACGTTAACACAACCATTGGAACAAAGTGTTGTTGTTTCGTAAACTCCATGTTCAGTTGGATGAGAGCACAAATGGCCAGCGATCTAGCGTCAGTATTAAATACACCACAAGTCTCTGTGGCGCAATTGGTTAGCGCGTTAGACTGTTAATCTAAAGGTTGGTGGTTCGAGCCCACCCAGGGACGACAGTTTTCAGTTTGTTGTGCTCCATGATGTCGATGTGACTACCTGTTATGAGATTCCTGTTAAATTGCCGTGCTGAGGGTCAATGCCAACACAAGCCTCTCTCGTGCAATCAGTTAGCGTGTTTGACTGTCAATCTAAAGGTTGGTGCTTTGACACCACCCAGGGATGACATTTTTCAGATTGTGGAGATGTGAACTGACCCTTCCTGACTTGGCGTGAGCTTCCATGAGACTTTGGCCTGCTGAGGGTCAGTATAACCACAAGTCTCTGTGGTGCAATTTGTTGGCGCGTTAGACTGTTAATTTAAAAGTTGGTGATTTGAGCCCACCCAGGGATGCTGTCTTTCTATTTCTAGTGATATGGAAGACCTTCCTGGCCTTACAGTAAGCTTGCTTTTGACCTGCTGTGTTTCCTGTTGTAACATGTGATTGGTGTGTTGTTGAACATGAAAGATGACAAGTTACTATACCTACTGGTAAAATGGCTGTCAATGGTCTCTGATCTTCTGTTACTCAATAGCTTGATCATTCTGTGTTCTCCAAGGAACATATCATTTATTCTTATTAATCTGGCTAGTATGACAACGTAAATGATGTCAATCTGGTATGAAAAAACATATTATTTATATTTATCTCGCGAGAAGGACAATGTTGGTCCAGTGTGTTTGTGTGTAAATGTATGCCTATACGCCATGAAAGTGACTAGCCACTTCATCATTCTTCCGGAGTCAGTCCCCTAATTATTTTTGAATGGGCTTGGCGATTATATATTACATTTGTGAAAATGCAGTTGTTTAAAATATATATTTATCATAATATATTTGTGATTGTGGCTGAATTTACTCCTGCCAGATGCCTTTTAATATAATGTTGCGCTGACGAACATTGCGCTACATCTTTGCCCTTTTAAGGCCATTCAAAAAGCTAACAAACATTAGAAAACTACAGGGCTACTTCCTTGAAAATGTTGCTGCACTTTCGATGCACGTTAACACAACCATTGGAACAAAGTGTTGTTGTTTCGTAAACTCCATGTTCAGTTGGATGAGAGCACAAATGGCCAGCGATCTAGCGTCAGTATTAAATACACCACAAGTCTCTGTGGCGCAATTGGTTAGCGCGTTAGACTGTTAATCTAAAGGTTGGTGGTTCGAGCCCACCCAGGGACGACAGTTTTCAGTTTGTTGTGCTCCATGATGTCGATGTGACTACCTGTTATGAGATTCCTGTTAAATTGCCGTGCTGAGGGTCAATGCCAACACAAGCCTCTCTCGTGCAATCAGTTAGCGTGTTTGACTGTCAATCTAAAGGTTGGTGCTTTGACACCACCCAGGGATGACATTTTTCAGATTGTGGAGATGTGAACTGACCCTTCCTGACTTGGCGTGAGCTTCCATGAGACTTTGGCCTGCTGAGGGTCAGTATAACCACAAGTCTCTGTGGTGCAATTTGTTGGCGCGTTAGACTGTTAATTTAAAAGTTGGTGATTTGAGCCCACCCAGGGATGCTGTCTTTCTATTTCTAGTGATATGGAAGACCTTCCTGGCCTTACAGTAAGCTTGCTTTTGACCTGCTGTGTTTCCTGTTGTAACATGTGATTGGTGTGTTGTTGAACATGAAAGATGACAAGTTACTATACCTACTGGTAAAATGGCTGTCAATGGTCTCTGATCTTCTGTTACTCAATAGCTTGATCATTCTGTGTTCTCCAAGGAACATATAATTTATTCTTATTAATCTGGCTAGTATGACAACGTAAATGATGTCAATCTGGTATGAAAAAACATATTATTTATATTTATCTCGCGAGAAGGACAATGTTGGTCCAGTGTGTTTGTGTGTAAATGTATGCCTATACGCCATGAAAGTGACTAGCCACTTCATCATTCTTCCGGAGTCAGTCCCCTAATTATTTTTGAATGGGCTTGGCGATTATATATTACATTTGTGAAAATGCAGTTGTTTAAAATATATATTTATCATAATATATTTGTGATTGTGGCTGAATTTACTCCTGCCAGATGCCTTTTAATATAATGTTGCGCTGACGAACATTGCGCTACATCTTTGCCCTTTTAAGGCCATTCAAAAAGCTAACAAACATTAGAAAACTACAGGGCTACTTCCTTGAAAATGTTGCTGCACTTTCGATGCACGTTAACACAACCATTGGAACAAAGTGTTGTTGTTTCGTAAACTCCATGTTCAGTTGGATGAGAGCACAAATGGCCAGCGATCTAGCGTCAGTATTAAATACACCACAAGTCTCTGTGGCGCAATTGGTTAGCGCGTTAGACTGTTAATCTAAAGGTTGGTGGTTCGAGCCCACCCAGGGACGACAGTTTTCAGTTTGTTGTGCTCCATGATGTCGATGTGACTACCTGTTATGAGATTCCTGTTAAATTGCCGTGCTGAGGGTCAATGCCAACACAAGCCTCTCTCGTGCAATCAGTTAGCGTGTTTGACTGTCAATCTAAAGGTTGGTGCTTTGACACCACCCAGGGATGACATTTTTCAGATTGTGGAGATGTGAACTGACCCTTCCTGACTTGGCGTGAGCTTCCATGAGACTTTGGCCTGCTGAGGGTCAGTATAACCACAAGTCTCTGTGGTGCAATTTGTTGGCGCGTTAGACTGTTAATTTAAAAGTTGGTGATTTGAGCCCACCCAGGGATGCTGTCTTTCTATTTCTAGTGATATGGAAGACCTTCCTGGCCTTACAGTAAGCTTGCTTTTGACCTGCTGTGTTTCCTGTTGTAACATGTGATTGGTGTGTTGTTGAACATGAAAGATGACAAGTTACTATACCTACTGGTAAAATGGCTGTCAATGGTCTCTGATCTTCTGTTACTCAATAGCTTGATCATTCTGTGTTCTCCAAGGAACATATAATTTATTCTTATTAATCTGGCTAGTATGACAACGTAAATGATGTCAATCTGGTATGAAAAAACATATTATTTATATTTATCTCGCGAGAAGGACAATGTTGGTCCAGTGTGTTTGTGTGTAAATGTATGCCTATACGCCATGAAAGTGACTAGCCACTTCATCATTCTTCCGGAGTCAGTCCCCTAATTATTTTTGAATGGGCTTGGCGATTATATATTACATTTGTGAAAATGCAGTTGTTTAAAATATATATTTATCATAATATATTTGTGATTGTGGCTGAATTTACTCCTGCCAGATGCCTTTTAATATAATGTTGCGCTGACGAACATTGCGCTACATCTTTGCCCTTTTAAGGCCATTCAAAAAGCTAACAAACATTAGAAAACTACAGGGCTACTTCCTTGAAAATGTTGCTGCACTTTCGATGCACGTTAACACAACCATTGGAACAAAGTGTTGTTGTTTCGTAAACTCCATGTTCAGTTGGATGAGAGCACAAATGGCCAGCGATCTAGCGTCAGTATTAAATACACCACAAGTCTCTGTGGCGCAATTGGTTAGCGCGTTAGACTGTTAATCTAAAGGTTGGTGGTTCGAGCCCACCCAGGGACGACAGTTTTCAGTTTGTTGTGCTCCATGATGTCGATGTGACTACCTGTTATGAGATTCCTGTTAAATTGCCGTGCTGAGGGTCAATGCCAACACAAGCCTCTCTCGTGCAATCAGTTAGCGTGTTTGACTGTCAATCTAAAGGTTGGTGCTTTGACACCACCCAGGGATGACATTTTTCAGATTGTGGAGATGTGAACTGACCCTTCCTGACTTGGCGTGAGCTTCCATGAGACTTTGGCCTGCTGAGGGTCAGTATAACCACAAGTCTCTGTGGTGCAATTTGTTGGCGCGTTAGACTGTTAATTTAAAAGTTGGTGATTTGAGCCCACCCAGGGATGCTGTCTTTCTATTTCTAGTGATATGGAAGACCTTCCTGGCCTTACAGTAAGCTTGCTTTTGACCTGCTGTGTTTCCTGTTGTAACATGTGATTGGTGTGTTGTTGAACATGAAAGATGACAAGTTACTATACCTACTGGTAAAATGGCTGTCAATGGTCTCTGATCTTCTGTTACTCAATAGCTTGATCATTCTGTGTTCTCCAAGGAACATATAATTTATTCTTATTAATCTGGCTAGTATGACAACGTAAATGATGTCAATCTGGTATGAAAAAACATATTATTTATATTTATCTCGCGAGAAGGACAATGTTGGTCCAGTGTGTTTGTGTGTAAATGTATGCCTATACGCCATGAAAGTGACTAGCCACTTCATCATTCTTCCGGAGTCAGTCCCCTAATTATTTTTGAATGGGCTTGGCGATTATATATTACATTTGTGAAAATGCAGTTGTTTAAAATATATATTTATCATAATATATTTGTGATTGTGGCTGAATTTACTCCTGCCAGATGCCTTTTAATATAATGTTGCGCTGACGAACATTGCGCTACATCTTTGCCCTTTTAAGGCCATTCAAAAAGCTAACAAACATTAGAAAACTACAGGGCTACTTCCTTGAAAATGTTGCTGCACTTTCGATGCACGTTAACACAACCATTGGAACAAAGTGTTGTTGTTTCGTAAACTCCATGTTCAGTTGGATGAGAGCACAAATGGCCAGCGATCTAGCGTCAGTATTAAATACACCACAAGTCTCTGTGGCGCAATTGGTTAGCGCGTTAGACTGTTAATCTAAAGGTTGGTGGTTCGAGCCCACCCAGGGACGACAGTTTTCAGTTTGTTGTGCTCCATGATGTCGATGTGACTACCTGTTATGAGATTCCTGTTAAATTGCCGTGCTGAGGGTCAATGCCAACACAAGCCTCTCTCGTGCAATCAGTTAGCGTGTTTGACTGTCAATCTAAAGGTTGGTGCTTTGACACCACCCAGGGATGACATTTTTCAGATTGTGGAGATGTGAACTGACCCTTCCTGACTTGGCGTGAGCTTCCATGAGACTTTGGCCTGCTGAGGGTCAGTATAACCACAAGTCTCTGTGGTGCAATTTGTTGGCGCGTTAGACTGTTAATTTAAAAGTTGGTGATTTGAGCCCACCCAGGGATGCTGTCTTTCTATTTCTAGTGATATGGAAGACCTTCCTGGCCTTACAGTAAGCTTGCTTTTGACCTGCTGTGTTTCCTGTTGTAACATGTGATTGGTGTGTTGTTGAACATGAAAGATGACAAGTTACTATACCTACTGGTAAAATGGCTGTCAATGGTCTCTGATCTTCTGTTACTCAATAGCTTGATCATTCTGTGTTCTCCAAGGAACATATAATTTATTCTTATTAATCTGGCTAGTATGACAACGTAAATGATGTCAATCTGGTATGAAAAAACATATTATTTATATTTATCTCGCGAGAAGGACAATGTTGGTCCAGTGTGTTTGTGTGTAAATGTATGCCTATACGCCATGAAAGTGACTAGCCACTTCATCATTCTTCCGGAGTCAGTCCCCTAATTATTTTTGAATGGGCTTGGCGATTATATATTACATTTGTGAAAATGCAGTTGTTTAAAATATATATTTATCATAATATATTTGTGATTGTGGCTGAATTTACTCCTGCCAGATGCCTTTTAATATAATGTTGCGCTGACGAACATTGCGCTACATCTTTGCCCTTTTAAGGCCATTCAAAAAGCTAACAAACATTAGAAAACTACAGGGCTACTTCCTTGAAAATGTTGCTGCACTTTCGATGCACGTTAACACAACCATTGGAACAAAGTGTTGTTGTTTCGTAAACTCCATGTTCAGTTGGATGAGAGCACAAATGGCCAGCGATCTAGCGTCAGTATTAAATACACCACAAGTCTCTGTGGCGCAATTGGTTAGCGCGTTAGACTGTTAATCTAAAGGTTGGTGGTTCGAGCCCACCCAGGGACGACAGTTTTCAGTTTGTTGTGCTCCATGATGTCGATGTGACGTCCTACCTGTTATGAGATTCCTGTTAAATTGCCGTGCTGAGGGTCAATGCCAACACAAGCCTCTCTCGTGCAATCAGTTAGCGTGTTTGACTGTCAATCTAAAGGTTGGTGCTTTGACACCACCCAGGGATGACATTTTTCAGATTGTGGAGATGTGAACTGACCCTTCCTGACTTGGCGTGAGCTTCCATGAGACTTTGGCCTGCTGAGGGTCAGTATAACCACAAGTCTCTGTGGTGCAATTTGTTGGCGCGTTAGACTGTTAATTTAAAAGTTGGTGATTTGAGCCCACCCAGGGATGCTGTCTTTCTATTTCTAGTGATATGGAAGACCTTCCTGGCCTTACAGTAAGCTTGCTTTTGACCTGCTGTGTTTCCTGTTGTAACATGTGATTGGTGTGTTGTTGAACATGAAAGATGACAAGTTACTATACCTACTGGTAAAATGGCTGTCAATGGTCTCTGATCTTCTGTTACTCAATAGCTTGATCATTCTGTGTTCTCCAAGGAACATATAATTTATTCTTATTAATCTGGCTAGTATGACAACGTAAATGATGTCAATCTGGTATGAAAAAACATATTATTTATATTTATCTCGCGAGAAGGACAATGTTGGTCCAGTGTGTTTGTGTGTAAATGTATGCCTATACGCCATGAAAGTGACTAGCCACTTCATCATTCTTCCGGAGTCAGTCCCCTAATTATTTTTGAATGGGCTTGGCGATTATATATTACATTTGTGAAAATGCAGTTGTTTAAAATATATATTTATCATAATATATTTGTGATTGTGGCTGAATTTACTCCTGCCAGATGCCTTTTAATATAATGTTGCGCTGACGAACATTGCGCTACATCTTTGCCCTTTTAAGGCCATTCAAAAAGCTAACAAACATTAGAAAACTACAGGGCTACTTCCTTGAAAATGTTGCTGCACTTTCGATGCACGTTAACACAACCATTGGAACAAAGTGTTGTTGTTTCGTAAACTCCATGTTCAGTTGGATGAGAGCACAAATGGCCAGCGATCTAGCGTCAGTATTAAATACACCACAAGTCTCTGTGGCGCAATTGGTTAGCGCGTTAGACTGTTAATCTAAAGGTTGGTGGTTCGAGCCCACCCAGGGACGACAGTTTTCAGTTTGTTGTGCTCCATGATGTCGATGTGACTACCTGTTATGAGATTCCTGTTAAATTGCCGTGCTGAGGGTCAATGCCAACACAAGCCTCTCTCGTGCAATCAGTTAGCGTGTTTGACTGTCAATCTAAAGGTTGGTGCTTTGACACCACCCAGGGATGACATTTTTCAGATTGTGGAGATGTGAACTGACCCTTCCTGACTTGGCGTGAGCTTCCATGAGACTTTGGCCTGCTGAGGGTCAGTATAACCACAAGTCTCTGTGGTGCAATTTGTTGGCGCGTTAGACTGTTAATTTAAAAGTTGGTGATTTGAGCCCACCCAGGGATGCTGTCTTTCTATTTCTAGTGATATGGAAGACCTTCCTGGCCTTACAGTAAGCTTGCTTTTGACCTGCTGTGTTTCCTGTTGTAACATGTGATTGGTGTGTTGTTGAACATGAAAGATGACAAGTTACTATACCTACTGGTAAAATGGCTGTCAATGGTCTCTGATCTTCTGTTACTCAATAGCTTGATCATTCTGTGTTCTCCAAGGAACATATAATTTATTCTTATTAATCTGGCTAGTATGACAACGTAAATGATGTCAATCTGGTATGAAAAAACATATTATTTATATTTATCTCGCGAGAAGGACAATGTTGGTCCAGTGTGTTTGTGTGTAAATGTATGCCTATACGCCATGAAAGTGACTAGCCACTTCATCATTCTTCCGGAGTCAGTCCCCTAATTATTTTTGAATGGGCTTGGCGATTATATATTACATTTGTGAAAATGCAGTTGTTTAAAATATATATTTATCATAATATATTTGTGATTGTGGCTGAATTTACTCCTGCCAGATGCCTTTTAATATAATGTTGCGCTGACGAACATTGCGCTACATCTTTGCCCTTTTAAGGCCATTCAAAAAGCTAACAAACATTAGAAAACTACAGGGCTACTTCCTTGAAAATGTTGCTGCACTTTCGATGCACGTTAACACAACCATTGGAACAAAGTGTTGTTGTTTCGTAAACTCCATGTTCAGTTGGATGAGAGCACAAATGGCCAGCGATCTAGCGTCAGTATTAAATACACCACAAGTCTCTGTGGCGCAATTGGTTAGCGCGTTAGACTGTTAATCTAAAGGTTGGTGGTTCGAGCCCACCCAGGGACGACAGTTTTCAGTTTGTTGTGCTCCATGATGTCGATGTGACTACCTGTTATGAGATTCCTGTTAAATTGCCGTGCTGAGGGTCAATGCCAACACAAGCCTCTCTCGTGCAATCAGTTAGCGTGTTTGACTGTCAATCTAAAGGTTGGTGCTTTGACACCACCCAGGGATGACATTTTTCAGATTGTGGAGATGTGAACTGACCCTTCCTGACTTGGCGTGAGCTTCCATGAGACTTTGGCCTGCTGAGGGTCAGTATAACCACAAGTCTCTGTGGTGCAATTTGTTGGCGCGTTAGACTGTTAATTTAAAAGTTGGTGATTTGAGCCCACCCAGGGATGCTGTCTTTCTATTTCTAGTGATATGGAAGACCTTCCTGGCCTTACAGTAAGCTTGCTTTTGACCTGCTGTGTTTCCTGTTGTAACATGTGATTGGTGTGTTGTTGAACATGAAAGATGACAAGTTACTATACCTACTGGTAAAATGGCTGTCAATGGTCTCTGATCTTCTGTTACTCAATAGCTTGATCATTCTGTGTTCTCCAAGGAACATATAATTTATTCTTATTAATCTGGCTAGTATGACAACGTAAATGATGTCAATCTGGTATGAAAAAACATATTATTTATATTTATCTCGCGAGAAGGACAATGTTGGTCCAGTGTGTTTGTGTGTAAATGTATGCCTATACGCCATGAAAGTGACTAGCCACTTCATCATTCTTCCGGAGTCAGTCCCCTAATTATTTTTGAATGGGCTTGGCGATTATATATTACATTTGTGAAAATGCAGTTGTTTAAAATATATATTTATCATAATATATTTGTGATTGTGGCTGAATTTACTCCTGCCAGATGCCTTTTAATATAATGTTGCGCTGACGAACATTGCGCTACATCTTTGCCCTTTTAAGGCCATTCAAAAAGCTAACAAACATTAGAAAACTACAGGGCTACTTCCTTGAAAATGTTGCTGCACTTTCGATGCACGTTAACACAACCATTGGAACAAAGTGTTGTTGTTTCGTAAACTCCATGTTCAGTTGGATGAGAGCACAAATGGCCAGCGATCTAGCGTCAGTATTAAATACACCACAAGTCTCTGTGGCGCAATTGGTTAGCGCGTTAGACTGTTAATCTAAAGGTTGGTGGTTCGAGCCCACCCAGGGACGACAGTTTTCAGTTTGTTGTGCTCCATGATGTCGATGTGACTACCTGTTATGAGATTCCTGTTAAATTGCCGTGCTGAGGGTCAATGCCAACACAAGCCTCTCTCGTGCAATCAGTTAGCGTGTTTGACTGTCAATCTAAAGGTTGGTGCTTTGACACCACCCAGGGATGACATTTTTCAGATTGTGGAGATGTGAACTGACCCTTCCTGACTTGGCGTGAGCTTCCATGAGACTTTGGCCTGCTGAGGGTCAGTATAACCACAAGTCTCTGTGGTGCAATTTGTTGGCGCGTTAGACTGTTAATTTAAAAGTTGGTGATTTGAGCCCACCCAGGGATGCTGTCTTTCTATTTCTAGTGATATGGAAGACCTTCCTGGCCTTACAGTAAGCTTGCTTTTGACCTGCTGTGTTTCCTGTTGTAACATGTGATTGGTGTGTTGTTGAACATGAAAGATGACAAGTTACTATACCTACTGGTAAAATGGCTGTCAATGGTCTCTGATCTTCTGTTACTCAATAGCTTGATCATTCTGTGTTCTCCAAGGAACATATAATTTATTCTTATTAATCTGGCTAGTATGACAACGTAAATGATGTCAATCTGGTATGAAAAAACATATTATTTATATTTATCTCGCGAGAAGGACAATGTTGGTCCAGTGTGTTTGTGTGTAAATGTATGCCTATACGCCATGAAAGTGACTAGCCACTTCATCATTCTTCCGGAGTCAGTCCCCTAATTATTTTTGAATGGGCTTGGCGATTATATATTACATTTGTGAAAATGCAGTTGTTTAAAATATATATTTATCATAATATATTTGTGATTGTGGCTGAATTTACTCCTGCCAGATGCCTTTTAATATAATGTTGCGCTGACGAACATTGCGCTACATCTTTGCCCTTTTAAGGCCATTCAAAAAGCTAACAAACATTAGAAAACTACAGGGCTACTTCCTTGAAAATGTTGCTGCACTTTCGATGCACGTTAACACAACCATTGGAACAAAGTGTTGTTGTTTCGTAAACTCCATGTTCAGTTGGATGAGAGCACAAATGGCCAGCGATCTAGCGTCAGTATTAAATACACCACAAGTCTCTGTGGCGCAATTGGTTAGCGCGTTAGACTGTTAATCTAAAGGTTGGTGGTTCGAGCCCACCCAGGGACGACAGTTTTCAGTTTGTTGTGCTCCATGATGTCGATGTGACTACCTGTTATGAGATTCCTGTTAAATTGCCGTGCTGAGGGTCAATGCCAACACAAGCCTCTCTCGTGCAATCAGTTAGCGTGTTTGACTGTCAATCTAAAGGTTGGTGCTTTGACACCACCCAGGGATGACATTTTTCAGATTGTGGAGATGTGAACTGACCCTTCCTGACTTGGCGTGAGCTTCCATGAGACTTTGGCCTGCTGAGGGTCAGTATAACCACAAGTCTCTGTGGTGCAATTTGTTGGCGCGTTAGACTGTTAATTTAAAAGTTGGTGATTTGAGCCCACCCAGGGATGCTGTCTTTCTATTTCTAGTGATATGGAAGACCTTCCTGGCCTTACAGTAAGCTTGCTTTTGACCTGCTGTGTTTCCTGTTGTAACATGTGATTGGTGTGTTGTTGAACATGAAAGATGACAAGTTACTATACCTACTGGTAAAATGGCTGTCAATGGTCTCTGATCTTCTGTTACTCAATAGCTTGATCATTCTGTGTTCTCCAAGGAACATATAATTTATTCTTATTAATCTGGCTAGTATGACAACGTAAATGATGTCAATCTGGTATGAAAAAACATATTATTTATATTTATCTCGCGAGAAGGACAATGTTGGTCCAGTGTGTTTGTGTGTAAATGTATGCCTATACGCCATGAAAGTGACTAGCCACTTCATCATTCTTCCGGAGTCAGTCCCCTAATTATTTTTGAATGGGCTTGGCGATTATATATTACATTTGTGAAAATGCAGTTGTTTAAAATATATATTTATCATAATATATTTGTGATTGTGGCTGAATTTACTCCTGCCAGATGCCTTTTAATATAATGTTGCGCTGACGAACATTGCGCTACATCTTTGCCCTTTTAAGGCCATTCAAAAAGCTAACAAACATTAGAAAACTACAGGGCTACTTCCTTGAAAATGTTGCTGCACTTTCGATGCACGTTAACACAACCATTGGAACAAAGTGTTGTTGTTTCGTAAACTCCATGTTCAGTTGGATGAGAGCACAAATGGCCAGCGATCTAGCGTCAGTATTAAATACACCACAAGTCTCTGTGGCGCAATTGGTTAGCGCGTTAGACTGTTAATCTAAAGGTTGGTGGTTCGAGCCCACCCAGGGACGACAGTTTTCAGTTTGTTGTGCTCCATGATGTCGATGTGACTGTACCTGTTATGAGATTCCTGTTAAATTGCCGTGCTGAGGGTCAATGCCAACACAAGCCTCTCTCGTGCAATCAGTTAGCGTGTTTGACTGTCAATCTAAAGGTTGGTGCTTTGACACCACCCAGGGATGACATTTTTCAGATTGTGGAGATGTGAACTGACCCTTCCTGACTTGGCGTGAGCTTCCATGAGACTTTGGCCTGCTGAGGGTCAGTATAACCACAAGTCTCTGTGGTGCAATTTGTTGGCGCGTTAGACTGTTAATTTAAAAGTTGGTGATTTGAGCCCACCCAGGGATGCTGTCTTTCTATTTCTAGTGATATGGAAGACCTTCCTGGCCTTACAGTAAGCTTGCTTTTGACCTGCTGTGTTTCCTGTTGTAACATGTGATTGGTGTGTTGTTGAACATGAAAGATGACAAGTTACTATACCTACTGGTAAAATGGCTGTCAATGGTCTCTGATCTTCTGTTACTCAATAGCTTGATCATTCTGTGTTCTCCAAGGAACATATAATTTATTCTTATTAATCTGGCTAGTATGACAACGTAAATGATGTCAATCTGGTATGAAAAAACATATTATTTATATTTATCTCGCGAGAAGGACAATGTTGGTCCAGTGTGTTTGTGTGTAAATGTATGCCTATACGCCATGAAAGTGACTAGCCACTTCATCATTCTTCCGGAGTCAGTCCCCTAATTATTTTTGAATGGGCTTGGCGATTATATATTACATTTGTGAAAATGCAGTTGTTTAAAATATATATTTATCATAATATATTTGTGATTGTGGCTGAATTTACTCCTGCCAGATGCCTTTTAATATAATGTTGCGCTGACGAACATTGCGCTACATCTTTGCCCTTTTAAGGCCATTCAAAAAGCTAACAAACATTAGAAAACTACAGGGCTACTTCCTTGAAAATGTTGCTGCACTTTCGATGCACGTTAACACAACCATTGGAACAAAGTGTTGTTGTTTCGTAAACTCCATGTTCAGTTGGATGAGAGC
This sequence comes from Oncorhynchus clarkii lewisi, assembly GCF_045791955.1. NCBI lineage: Eukaryota > Metazoa > Chordata > Actinopteri > Salmoniformes > Salmonidae > Oncorhynchus > Oncorhynchus clarkii. The sequence goes on from NC_092167.1 coordinate 31,285,890, forward strand.
ACAAATGGCCAGCGATCTAGCGTCAGTATTAAATACACCACAAGTCTCTGTGGCGCAATTGGTTAGCGCGTTAGACTGTTAATCTAAAGGTTGGTGGTTCGAGCCCACCCAGGGACGACAGTTTTCAGTTTGTTGTGCTCCATGATGTCGATGTGACGTCCTGTACCTGTTATGAGATTCCTGTTAAATTGCCGTGCTGAGGGTCAATGCCAACACAAGCCTCTCTCGTGCAATCAGTTAGCGTGTTTGACTGTCAATCTAAAGGTTGGTGCTTTGACACCACCCAGGGATGACATTTTTCAGATTGTGGAGATGTGAACTGACCCTTCCTGACTTGGCGTGAGCTTCCATGAGACTTTGGCCTGCTGAGGGTCAGTATAACCACAAGTCTCTGTGGTGCAATTTGTTGGCGCGTTAGACTGTTAATTTAAAAGTTGGTGATTTGAGCCCACCCAGGGATGCTGTCTTTCTATTTCTAGTGATATGGAAGACCTTCCTGGCCTTACAGTAAGCTTGCTTTTGACCTGCTGTGTTTCCTGTTGTAACATGTGATTGGTGTGTTGTTGAACATGAAAGATGACAAGTTACTATACCTACTGGTAAAATGGCTGTCAATGGTCTCTGATCTTCTGTTACTCAATAGCTTGATCATTCTGTGTTCTCCAAGGAACATATAATTTATTCTTATTAATCTGGCTAGTATGACAACGTAAATGATGTCAATCTGGTATGAAAAAACATATTATTTATATTTATCTCGCGAGAAGGACAATGTTGGTCCAGTGTGTTTGTGTGTAAATGTATGCCTATACGCCATGAAAGTGACTAGCCACTTCATCATTCTTCCGGAGTCAGTCCCCTAATTATTTTTGAATGGGCTTGGCGATTATATATTACATTTGTGAAAATGCAGTTGTTTAAAATATATATTTATCATAATATATTTGTGATTGTGGCTGAATTTACTCCTGCCAGATGCCTTTTAATATAATGTTGCGCTGACGAACATTGCGCTACATCTTTGCCCTTTTAAGGCCATTCAAAAAGCTAACAAACATTAGAAAACTACAGGGCTACTTCCTTGAAAATGTTGCTGCACTTTCGATGCACGTTAACACAACCATTGGAACAAAGTGTTGTTGTTTCGTAAACTCCATGTTCAGTTGGATGAGAGCACAAATGGCCAGCGATCTAGCGTCAGTATTAAATACACCACAAGTCTCTGTGGCGCAATTGGTTAGCGCGTTAGACTGTTAATCTAAAGGTTGGTGGTTCGAGCCCACCCAGGGACGACAGTTTTCAGTTTGTTGTGCTCCATGATGTCGATGTGACTGTACCTGTTATGAGATTCCTGTTAAATTGCCGTGCTGAGGGTCAATGCCAACACAAGCCTCTCTCGTGCAATCAGTTAGCGTGTTTGACTGTCAATCTAAAGGTTGGTGCTTTGACACCACCCAGGGATGACATTTTTCAGATTGTGGAGATGTGAACTGACCCTTCCTGACTTGGCGTGAGCTTCCATGAGACTTTGGCCTGCTGAGGGTCAGTATAACCACAAGTCTCTGTGGTGCAATTTGTTGGCGCGTTAGACTGTTAATTTAAAAGTTGGTGATTTGAGCCCACCCAGGGATGCTGTCTTTCTATTTCTAGTGATATGGAAGACCTTCCTGGCCTTACAGTAAGCTTGCTTTTGACCTGCTGTGTTTCCTGTTGTAACATGTGATTGGTGTGTTGTTGAACATGAAAGATGACAAGTTACTATACCTACTGGTAAAATGGCTGTCAATGGTCTCTGATCTTCTGTTACTCAATAGCTTGATCATTCTGTGTTCTCCAAGGAACATATAATTTATTCTTATTAATCTGGCTAGTATGACAACGTAAATGATGTCAATCTGGTATGAAAAAACATATTATTTATATTTATCTCGCGAGAAGGACAATGTTGGTCCAGTGTGTTTGTGTGTAAATGTATGCCTATACGCCATGAAAGTGACTAGCCACTTCATCATTCTTCCGGAGTCAGTCCCCTAATTATTTTTGAATGGGCTTGGCGATTATATATTACATTTGTGAAAATGCAGTTGTTTAAAATATATATTTATCATAATATATTTGTGATTGTGGCTGAATTTACTCCTGCCAGATGCCTTTTAATATAATGTTGCGCTGACGAACATTGCGCTACATCTTTGCCCTTTTAAGGCCATTCAAAAAGCTAACAAACATTAGAAAACTACAGGGCTACTTCCTTGAAAATGTTGCTGCACTTTCGATGCACGTTAACACAACCATTGGAACAAAGTGTTGTTGTTTCGTAAACTCCATGTTCAGTTGGATGAGAGCACAAATGGCCAGCGATCTAGCGTCAGTATTAAATACACCACAAGTCTCTGTGGCGCAATTGGTTAGCGCGTTAGACTGTTAATCTAAAGGTTGGTGGTTCGAGCCCACCCAGGGACGACAGTTTTCAGTTTGTTGTGCTCCATGATGTCGATGTGACTACCTGTTATGAGATTCCTGTTAAATTGCCGTGCTGAGGGTCAATGCCAACACAAGCCTCTCTCGTGCAATCAGTTAGCGTGTTTGACTGTCAATCTAAAGGTTGGTGCTTTGACACCACCCAGGGATGACATTTTTCAGATTGTGGAGATGTGAACTGACCCTTCCTGACTTGGCGTGAGCTTCCATGAGACTTTGGCCTGCTGAGGGTCAGTATAACCACAAGTCTCTGTGGTGCAATTTGTTGGCGCGTTAGACTGTTAATTTAAAAGTTGGTGATTTGAGCCCACCCAGGGATGCTGTCTTTCTATTTCTAGTGATATGGAAGACCTTCCTGGCCTTACAGTAAGCTTGCTTTTGACCTGCTGTGTTTCCTGTTGTAACATGTGATTGGTGTGTTGTTGAACATGAAAGATGACAAGTTACTATACCTACTGGTAAAATGGCTGTCAATGGTCTCTGATCTTCTGTTACTCAATAGCTTGATCATTCTGTGTTCTCCAAGGAACATATCATTTATTCTTATTAATCTGGCTAGTATGACAACGTAAATGATGTCAATCTGGTATGAAAAAACATATTATTTATATTTATCTCGCGAGAAGGACAATGTTGGTCCAGTGTGTTTGTGTGTAAATGTATGCCTATACGCCATGAAAGTGACTAGCCACTTCATCATTCTTCCGGAGTCAGTCCCCTAATTATTTTTGAATGGGCTTGGCGATTATATATTACATTTGTGAAAATGCAGTTGTTTAAAATATATATTTATCATAATATATTTGTGATTGTGGCTGAATTTACTCCTGCCAGATGCCTTTTAATATAATGTTGCGCTGACGAACATTGCGCTACATCTTTGCCCTTTTAAGGCCATTCAAAAAGCTAACAAACATTAGAAAACTACAGGGCTACTTCCTTGAAAATGTTGCTGCACTTTCGATGCACGTTAACACAACCATTGGAACAAAGTGTTGTTGTTTCGTAAACTCCATGTTCAGTTGGATGAGAGCACAAATGGCCAGCGATCTAGCGTCAGTATTAAATACACCACAAGTCTCTGTGGCGCAATTGGTTAGCGCGTTAGACTGTTAATCTAAAGGTTGGTGGTTCGAGCCCACCCAGGGACGACAGTTTTCAGTTTGTTGTGCTCCATGATGTCGATGTGACTACCTGTTATGAGATTCCTGTTAAATTGCCGTGCTGAGGGTCAATGCCAACACAAGCCTCTCTCGTGCAATCAGTTAGCGTGTTTGACTGTCAATCTAAAGGTTGGTGCTTTGACACCACCCAGGGATGACATTTTTCAGATTGTGGAGATGTGAACTGACCCTTCCTGACTTGGCGTGAGCTTCCATGAGACTTTGGCCTGCTGAGGGTCAGTATAACCACAAGTCTCTGTGGTGCAATTTGTTGGCGCGTTAGACTGTTAATTTAAAAGTTGGTGATTTGAGCCCACCCAGGGATGCTGTCTTTCTATTTCTAGTGATATGGAAGACCTTCCTGGCCTTACAGTAAGCTTGCTTTTGACCTGCTGTGTTTCCTGTTGTAACATGTGATTGGTGTGTTGTTGAACATGAAAGATGACAAGTTACTATACCTACTGGTAAAATGGCTGTCAATGGTCTCTGATCTTCTGTTACTCAATAGCTTGATCATTCTGTGTTCTCCAAGGAACATATCATTTATTCTTATTAATCTGGCTAGTATGACAACGTAAATGATGTCAATCTGGTATGAAAAAACATATTATTTATATTTATCTCGCGAGAAGGACAATGTTGGTCCAGTGTGTTTGTGTGTAAATGTATGCCTATACGCCATGAAAGTGACTAGCCACTTCATCATTCTTCCGGAGTCAGTCCCCTAATTATTTTTGAATGGGCTTGGCGATTATATATTACATTTGTGAAAATGCAGTTGTTTAAAATATATATTTATCATAATATATTTGTGATTGTGGCTGAATTTACTCCTGCCAGATGCCTTTTAATATAATGTTGCGCTGACGAACATTGCGCTACATCTTTGCCCTTTTAAGGCCATTCAAAAAGCTAACAAACATTAGAAAACTACAGGGCTACTTCCTTGAAAATGTTGCTGCACTTTCGATGCACGTTAACACAACCATTGGAACAAAGTGTTGTTGTTTCGTAAACTCCATGTTCAGTTGGATGAGAGCACAAATGGCCAGCGATCTAGCGTCAGTATTAAATACACCACAAGTCTCTGTGGCGCAATTGGTTAGCGCGTTAGACTGTTAATCTAAAGGTTGGTGGTTCGAGCCCACCCAGGGACGACAGTTTTCAGTTTGTTGTGCTCCATGATGTCGATGTGACTACCTGTTATGAGATTCCTGTTAAATTGCCGTGCTGAGGGTCAATGCCAACACAAGCCTCTCTCGTGCAATCAGTTAGCGTGTTTGACTGTCAATCTAAAGGTTGGTGCTTTGACACCACCCAGGGATGACATTTTTCAGATTGTGGAGATGTGAACTGACCCTTCCTGACTTGGCGTGAGCTTCCATGAGACTTTGGCCTGCTGAGGGTCAGTATAACCACAAGTCTCTGTGGTGCAATTTGTTGGCGCGTTAGACTGTTAATTTAAAAGTTGGTGATTTGAGCCCACCCAGGGATGCTGTCTTTCTATTTCTAGTGATATGGAAGACCTTCCTGGCCTTACAGTAAGCTTGCTTTTGACCTGCTGTGTTTCCTGTTGTAACATGTGATTGGTGTGTTGTTGAACATGAAAGATGACAAGTTACTATACCTACTGGTAAAATGGCTGTCAATGGTCTCTGATCTTCTGTTACTCAATAGCTTGATCATTCTGTGTTCTCCAAGGAACATATCATTTATTCTTATTAATCTGGCTAGTATGACAACGTAAATGATGTCAATCTGGTATGAAAAAACATATTATTTATATTTATCTCGCGAGAAGGACAATGTTGGTCCAGTGTGTTTGTGTGTAAATGTATGCCTATACGCCATGAAAGTGACTAGCCACTTCATCATTCTTCCGGAGTCAGTCCCCTAATTATTTTTGAATGGGCTTGGCGATTATATATTACATTTGTGAAAATGCAGTTGTTTAAAATATATATTTATCATAATATATTTGTGATTGTGGCTGAATTTACTCCTGCCAGATGCCTTTTAATATAATGTTGCGCTGACGAACATTGCGCTACATCTTTGCCCTTTTAAGGCCATTCAAAAAGCTAACAAACATTAGAAAACTACAGGGCTACTTCCTTGAAAATGTTGCTGCACTTTCGATGCACGTTAACACAACCATTGGAACAAAGTGTTGTTGTTTCGTAAACTCCATGTTCAGTTGGATGAGAGCACAAATGGCCAGCGATCTAGCGTCAGTATTAAATACACCACAAGTCTCTGTGGCGCAATTGGTTAGCGCGTTAGACTGTTAATCTAAAGGTTGGTGGTTCGAGCCCACCCAGGGACGACAGTTTTCAGTTTGTTGTGCTCCATGATGTCGATGTGACTACCTGTTATGAGATTCCTGTTAAATTGCCGTGCTGAGGGTCAATGCCAACACAAGCCTCTCTCGTGCAATCAGTTAGCGTGTTTGACTGTCAATCTAAAGGTTGGTGCTTTGACACCACCCAGGGATGACATTTTTCAGATTGTGGAGATGTGAACTGACCCTTCCTGACTTGGCGTGAGCTTCCATGAGACTTTGGCCTGCTGAGGGTCAGTATAACCACAAGTCTCTGTGGTGCAATTTGTTGGCGCGTTAGACTGTTAATTTAAAAGTTGGTGATTTGAGCCCACCCAGGGATGCTGTCTTTCTATTTCTAGTGATATGGAAGACCTTCCTGGCCTTACAGTAAGCTTGCTTTTGACCTGCTGTGTTTCCTGTTGTAACATGTGATTGGTGTGTTGTTGAACATGAAAGATGACAAGTTACTATACCTACTGGTAAAATGGCTGTCAATGGTCTCTGATCTTCTGTTACTCAATAGCTTGATCATTCTGTGTTCTCCAAGGAACATATCATTTATTCTTATTAATCTGGCTAGTATGACAACGTAAATGATGTCAATCTGGTATGAAAAAACATATTATTTATATTTATCTCGCGAGAAGGACAATGTTGGTCCAGTGTGTTTGTGTGTAAATGTATGCCTATACGCCATGAAAGTGACTAGCCACTTCATCATTCTTCCGGAGTCAGTCCCCTAATTATTTTTGAATGGGCTTGGCGATTATATATTACATTTGTGAAAATGCAGTTGTTTAAAATATATATTTATCATAATATATTTGTGATTGTGGCTGAATTTACTCCTGCCAGATGCCTTTTAATATAATGTTGCGCTGACGAACATTGCGCTACATCTTTGCCCTTTTAAGGCCATTCAAAAAGCTAACAAACATTAGAAAACTACAGGGCTACTTCCTTGAAAATGTTGCTGCACTTTCGATGCACGTTAACACAACCATTGGAACAAAGTGTTGTTGTTTCGTAAACTCCATGTTCAGTTGGATGAGAGCACAAATGGCCAGCGATCTAGCGTCAGTATTAAATACACCACAAGTCTCTGTGGCGCAATTGGTTAGCGCGTTAGACTGTTAATCTAAAGGTTGGTGGTTCGAGCCCACCCAGGGACGACAGTTTTCAGTTTGTTGTGCTCCATGATGTCGATGTGACTACCTGTTATGAGATTCCTGTTAAATTGCCGTGCTGAGGGTCAATGCCAACACAAGCCTCTCTCGTGCAATCAGTTAGCGTGTTTGACTGTCAATCTAAAGGTTGGTGCTTTGACACCACCCAGGGATGACATTTTTCAGATTGTGGAGATGTGAACTGACCCTTCCTGACTTGGCGTGAGCTTCCATGAGACTTTGGCCTGCTGAGGGTCAGTATAACCACAAGTCTCTGTGGTGCAATTTGTTGGCGCGTTAGACTGTTAATTTAAAAGTTGGTGATTTGAGCCCACCCAGGGATGCTGTCTTTCTATTTCTAGTGATATGGAAGACCTTCCTGGCCTTACAGTAAGCTTGCTTTTGACCTGCTGTGTTTCCTGTTGTAACATGTGATTGGTGTGTTGTTGAACATGAAAGATGACAAGTTACTATACCTACTGGTAAAATGGCTGTCAATGGTCTCTGATCTTCTGTTACTCAATAGCTTGATCATTCTGTGTTCTCCAAGGAACATATCATTTATTCTTATTAATCTGGCTAGTATGACAACGTAAATGATGTCAATCTGGTATGAAAAAACATATTATTTATATTTATCTCGCGAGAAGGACAATGTTGGTCCAGTGTGTTTGTGTGTAAATGTATGCCTATACGCCATGAAAGTGACTAGCCACTTCATCATTCTTCCGGAGTCAGTCCCCTAATTATTTTTGAATGGGCTTGGCGATTATATATTACATTTGTGAAAATGCAGTTGTTTAAAATATATATTTATCATAATATATTTGTGATTGTGGCTGAATTTACTCCTGCCAGATGCCTTTTAATATAATGTTGCGCTGACGAACATTGCGCTACATCTTTGCCCTTTTAAGGCCATTCAAAAAGCTAACAAACATTAGAAAACTACAGGGCTACTTCCTTGAAAATGTTGCTGCACTTTCGATGCACGTTAACACAACCATTGGAACAAAGTGTTGTTGTTTCGTAAACTCCATGTTCAGTTGGATGAGAGCACAAATGGCCAGCGATCTAGCGTCAGTATTAAATACACCACAAGTCTCTGTGGCGCAATTGGTTAGCGCGTTAGACTGTTAATCTAAAGGTTGGTGGTTCGAGCCCACCCAGGGACGACAGTTTTCAGTTTGTTGTGCTCCATGATGTCGATGTGACTACCTGTTATGAGATTCCTGTTAAATTGCCGTGCTGAGGGTCAATGCCAACACAAGCCTCTCTCGTGCAATCAGTTAGCGTGTTTGACTGTCAATCTAAAGGTTGGTGCTTTGACACCACCCAGGGATGACATTTTTCAGATTGTGGAGATGTGAACTGACCCTTCCTGACTTGGCGTGAGCTTCCATGAGACTTTGGCCTGCTGAGGGTCAGTATAACCACAAGTCTCTGTGGTGCAATTTGTTGGCGCGTTAGACTGTTAATTTAAAAGTTGGTGATTTGAGCCCACCCAGGGATGCTGTCTTTCTATTTCTAGTGATATGGAAGACCTTCCTGGCTTTACAGTAAGCTTGCTTTTGACCTGCTGTGTTTCCTGTTGTAACATGTGATTGGTGTGTTGTTGAACATGAAAGATGACAAGTTACTATACCTACTGGTAAAATGGCTGTCAATGGTCTCTGATCTTCTGTTACTCAATAGCTTGATCATTCTGTGTTCTCCAAGGAACATATCATTTATTCTTATTAATCTGGCAGGTATGACAGCGTAAATGATGTCAATCTGGTATGAAAAAACATATTATTTATATTTATCTCGCGAGAAGGACAATGTTGGTCCAGTGTGTTTGTGTGTAAATGTATGCCTATACGCCATGAAAGTGACTAGCCACTTCATCATTCTTCCGGAGTCAGTCCCCTAATTATTTTTGAATGGGCTTGGCGATTATATATTACATTTGTGAAAATGCAGTTGTTTAAAATATATATTTATCATAATATATTTGTGATTGTGGCTGAATTTACTCCTGCCAGATGCCTTTTAATATAATGTTGCGCTGACGAACATTGCGCTACATCTTTGCCCTTTTAAGGCCATTCAAAAAGCTAACAAACATTAGAAAACTACAGGGCTACTTCCTTGAAAATGTTGCTGCACTTTCGATGCACGTTAACACAACCATTGGAACAAAGTGTTGTTGTTTCGTAAACTCCATGTTCAGTTGGATGAGAGCACAAATGGCCAGCGATCTAGCGTCAGTATTAAATACACCACAAGTCTCTGTGGCGCAATTGGTTAGCGCGTTAGACTGTTAATCTAAAGGTTGGTGGTTCGAGCCCACCCAGGGACGACAGTTTTCAGTTTGTTGTGCTCCATGATGTCGATGTGACTACCTGTTATGAGATTCCTGTTAAATTGCCGTGCTGAGGGTCAATGCCAACACAAGCCTCTCTCGTGCAATCAGTTAGCGTGTTTGACTGTCAATCTAAAGGTTGGTGCTTTGACACCACCCAGGGATGACATTTTTCAGATTGTGGAGATGTGAACTGACCCTTCCTGACTTGGCGTGAGCTTCCATGAGACTTTGGCCTGCTGAGGGTCAGTATAACCACAAGTCTCTGTGGTGCAATTTGTTGGCGCGTTAGACTGTTAATTTAAAAGTTGGTGATTTGAGCCCACCCAGGGATGCTGTCTTTCTATTTCTAGTGATATGGAAGACCTTCCTGGCCTTACAGTAAGCTTGCTTTTGACCTGCTGTGTTTCCTGTTGTAACATGTGATTGGTGTGTTGTTGAACATGAAAGATGACAAGTTACTATACCTACTGGTAAAATGGCTGTCAATGGTCTCTGATCTTCTGTTACTCAATAGCTTGATCATTCTGTGTTCTCCAAGGAACATATCATTTATTCTTATTAATCTGGCAGGTATGACAGCGTAAATGATGTCAATCTGGTATGAAAAAACATATTATTTATATTTATCTCGCGAGAAGGACAATGTTGGTCCAGTGTGTTTGTGTGTAAATGTATGCCTATACGCCATGAAAGTGACTAGCCACTTCATCATTCTTCCGGAGTCAGTCCCCTAATTATTTTTGAATGGGCTTGGCGATTATATATTACATTTGTGAAAATGCAGTTGTTTAAAATATATATTTATCATAATATATTTGTGATTGTGGCTGAATTTACTCCTGCCAGATGCCTTTTAATATAATGTTGCGCTGACGAACATTGCGCTACATCTTTGCCCTTTTAAGGCCATTCAAAAAGCTAACAAACATTAGAAAACTACAGGGCTACTTCCTTGAAAATGTTGCTGCACTTTCGATGCACGTTAACACAACCATTGGAACAAAGTGTTGTTGTTTCGTAAACTCCATGTTCAGTTGGATGAGAGCACAAATGGCCAGCGATCTAGCGTCAGTATTAAATACACCACAAGTCTCTGTGGCGCAATTGGTTAGCGCGTTAGACTGTTAATCTAAAGGTTGGTGGTTCGAGCCCACCCAGGGACGACAGTTTTCAGTTTGTTGTGCTCCATGATGTCGATGTGACTACCTGTTATGAGATTCCTGTTAAATTGCCGTGCTGAGGGTCAATGCCAACACAAGCCTCTCTCGTGCAATCAGTTAGCGTGTTTGACTGTCAATCTAAAGGTTGGTGCTTTGACACCACCCAGGGATGACATTTTTCAGATTGTGGAGATGTGAACTGACCCTTCCTGACTTGGCGTGAGCTTCCATGAGACTTTGGCCTGCTGAGGGTCAGTATAACCACAAGTCTCTGTGGTGCAATTTGTTGGCGCGTTAGACTGTTAATTTAAAAGTTGGTGATTTGAGCCCACCCAGGGATGCTGTCTTTCTATTTCTAGTGATATGGAAGACCTTCCTGGCCTTACAGTAAGCTTGCTTTTGACCTGCTGTGTTTCCTGTTGTAACATGTGATTGGTGTGTTGTTGAACATGAAAGATGACAAGTTACTATACCTACTGGTAAAATGGCTGTCAATGGTCTCTGATCTTCTGTTACTCAATAGCTTGATCATTCTGTGTTCTCCAAGGAACATATCATTTATTCTTATTAATCTGGCTAGTATGACAACGTAAATGATGTCAATCTGGTATGAAAAAACATATTATTTATATTTATCTCGCGAGAAGGACAATGTTGGTCCAGTGTGTTTGTGTGTAAATGTATGCCTATACGCCATGAAAGTGACTAGCCACTTCATCATTCTTCCGGAGTCAGTCCCCTAATTATTTTTGAATGGGCTTGGCGATTATATATTACATTTGTGAAAATGCAGTTGTTTAAAATATATATTTATCATAATATATTTGTGATTGTGGCTGAATTTACTCCTGCCAGATGCCTTTTAATATAATGTTGCGCTGACGAACATTGCGCTACATCTTTGCCCTTTTAAGGCCATTCAAAAAGCTAACAAACATTAGAAAACTACAGGGCTACTTCCTTGAAAATGTTGCTGCACTTTCGATGCACGTTAACACAACCATTGGAACAAAGTGTTGTTGTTTCGTAAACTCCATGTTCAGTTGGATGAGAGCACAAATGGCCAGCGATCTAGCGTCAGTATTAAATACACCACAAGTCTCTGTGGCGCAATTGGTTAGCGCGTTAGACTGTTAATCTAAAGGTTGGTGGTTCGAGCCCACCCAGGGACGACAGTTTTCAGTTTGTTGTGCTCCATGATGTCGATGTGACTACCTGTTATGAGATTCCTGTTAAATTGCCGTGCTGAGGGTCAATGCCAACACAAGCCTCTCTCGTGCAATCAGTTAGCGTGTTTGACTGTCAATCTAAAGGTTGGTGCTTTGACACCACCCAGGGATGACATTTTTCAGATTGTGGAGATGTGAACTGACCCTTCCTGACTTGGCGTGAGCTTCCATGAGACTTTGGCCTGCTGAGGGTCAGTATAACCACAAGTCTCTGTGGTGCAATTTGTTGGCGCGTTAGACTGTTAATTTAAAAGTTGGTGATTTGAGCCCACCCAGGGATGCTGTCTTTCTATTTCTAGTGATATGGAAGACCTTCCTGGCCTTACAGTAAGCTTGCTTTTGACCTGCTGTGTTTCCTGTTGTAACATGTGATTGGTGTGTTGTTGAACATGAAAGATGACAAGTTACTATACCTACTGGTAAAATGGCTGTCAATGGTCTCTGATCTTCTGTTACTCAATAGCTTGATCATTCTGTGTTCTCCAAGGAACATATCATTTATTCTTATTAATCTGGCTAGTATGACAACGTAAATGATGTCAATCTGGTATGAAAAAACATATTATTTATATTTATCTCGCGAGAAGGACAATGTTGGTCCAGTGTGTTTGTGTGTAAATGTATGCCTATACGCCATGAAAGTGACTAGCCACTTCATCATTCTTCCGGAGTCAGTCCCCTAATTATTTTTGAATGGGCTTGGCGATTATATATTACATTTGTGAAAATGCAGTTGTTTAAAATATATATTTATCATAATATATTTGTGATTGTGGCTGAATTTACTCCTGCCAGATGCCTTTTAATATAATGTTGCGCTGACGAACATTGCGCTACATCTTTGCCCTTTTAAGGCCATTCAAAAAGCTAACAAACATTAGAAAACTACAGGGCTACTTCCTTGAAAATGTTGCTGCACTTTCGATGCACGTTAACACAACCATTGGAACAAAGTGTTGTTGTTTCGTAAACTCCATGTTCAGTTGGATGAGAGCACAAATGGCCAGCGATCTAGCGTCAGTATTAAATACACCACAAGTCTCTGTGGCGCAATTGGTTAGCGCGTTAGACTGTTAATCTAAAGGTTGGTGGTTCGAGCCCACCCAGGGACGACAGTTTTCAGTTTGTTGTGCTCCATGATGTCGATGTGACTACCTGTTATGAGATTCCTGTTAAATTGCCGTGCTGAGGGTCAATGCCAACACAAGCCTCTCTCGTGCAATCAGTTAGCGTGTTTGACTGTCAATCTAAAGGTTGGTGCTTTGACACCACCCAGGGATGACATTTTTCAGATTGTGGAGATGTGAACTGACCCTTCCTGACTTGGCGTGAGCTTCCATGAGACTTTGGCCTGCTGAGGGTCAGTATAACCACAAGTCTCTGTGGTGCAATTTGTTGGCGCGTTAGACTGTTAATTTAAAAGTTGGTGATTTGAGCCCACCCAGGGATGCTGTCTTTCTATTTCTAGTGATATGGAAGACCTTCCTGGCCTTACAGTAAGCTTGCTTTTGACCTGCTGTGTTTCCTGTTGTAACATGTGATTGGTGTGTTGTTGAACATGAAAGATGACAAGTTACTATACCTACTGGTAAAATGGCTGTCAATGGTCTCTGATCTTCTGTTACTCAATAGCTTGATCATTCTGTGTTCTCCAAGGAACATATCATTTATTCTTATTAATCTGGCTAGGTATGACAACGTAAATGATGTCAATCTGGTATGAAAAAACATATTATTTATATTTATCTCGCGAGAAGGACAATGTTGGTCCAGTGTGTTTGTGTGTAAATGTATGCCTATACGCCATGAAAGTGACTAGCCACTTCATCATTCTTCCGGAGTCAGTCCCCTAATTATTTTTGAATGGGCTTGGCGATTATATATTACATTTGTGAAAATGCAGTTGTTTAAAATATATATTTATCATAATATATTTGTGATTGTGGCTGAATTTACTCCTGCCAGATGCCTTTTAATATAATGTTGCGCTGACGAACATTGCGCTACATCTTTGCCCTTTTAAGGCCATTCAAAAAGCTAACAAACATTAGAAAACTACAGGGCTACTTCCTTGAAAATGTTGCTGCACTTTCGATGCACGTTAACACAACCATTGGAACAAAGTGTTGTTGTTTCGTAAACTCCATGTTCAGTTGGATGAGAGCACAAATGGCCAGCGATCTAGCGTCAGTATTAAATACACCACAAGTCTCTGTGGCGCAATTGGTTAGCGCGTTAGACTGTTAATCTAAAGGTTGGTGGTTCGAGCCCACCCAGGGACGACAGTTTTCAGTTTGTTGTGCTCCATGATGTCGATGTGACTACCTGTTATGAGATTCCTGTTAAATTGCCGTGCTGAGGGTCAATGCCAACACAAGCCTCTCTCGTGCAATCAGTTAGCGTGTTTGACTGTCAATCTAAAGGTTGGTGCTTTGACACCACCCAGGGATGACATTTTTCAGATTGTGGAGATGTGAACTGACCCTTCCTGACTTGGCGTGAGCTTCCATGAGACTTTGGCCTGCTGAGGGTCAGTATAACCACAAGTCTCTGTGGTGCAATTTGTTGGCGCGTTAGACTGTTAATTTAAAAGTTGGTGATTTGAGCCCACCCAGGGATGCTGTCTTTCTATTTCTAGTGATATGGAAGACCTTCCTGGCCTTACAGTAAGCTTGCTTTTGACCTGCTGTGTTTCCTGTTGTAACATGTGATTGGTGTGTTGTTGAACATGAAAGATGACAAGTTACTATACCTACTGGTAAAATGGCTGTCAATGGTCTCTGATCTTCTGTTACTCAATAGCTTGATCATTCTGTGTTCTCCAAGGAACATATCATTTATTCTTATTAATCTGGCTAGTATGACAACGTAAATGATGTCAATCTGGTATGAAAAAACATATTATTTATATTTATCTCGCGAGAAGGACAATGTTGGTCCAGTGTGTTTGTGTGTAAATGTATGCCTATACGCCATGAAAGTGACTAGCCACTTCATCATTCTTCCGGAGTCAGTCCCCTAATTATTTTTGAATGGGCTTGGCGATTATATATTACATTTGTGAAAATGCAGTTGTTTAAAATATATATTTATCATAATATATTTGTGATTGTGGCTGAATTTACTCCTGCCAGATGCCTTTTAATATAATGTTGCGCTGACGAACATTGCGCTACATCTTTGCCCTTTTAAGGCCATTCAAAAAGCTAACAAACATTAGAAAACTACAGGGCTACTTCCTTGAAAATGTTGCTGCACTTTCGATGCACGTTAACACAACCATTGGAACAAAGTGTTGTTGTTTCGTAAACTCCATGTTCAGTTGGATGAGAGCACAAATGGCCAGCGATCTAGCGTCAGTATTAAATACACCACAAGTCTCTGTGGCGCAATTGGTTAGCGCGTTAGACTGTTAATCTAAAGGTTGGTGGTTCGAGCCCACCCAGGGACGACAGTTTTCAGTTTGTTGTGCTCCATGATGTCGATGTGACTACCTGTTATGAGATTCCTGTTAAATTGCCGTGCTGAGGGTCAATGCCAACACAAGCCTCTCTCGTGCAATCAGTTAGCGTGTTTGACTGTCAATCTAAAGGTTGGTGCTTTGACACCACCCAGGGATGACATTTTTCAGATTGTGGAGATGTGAACTGACCCTTCCTGACTTGGCGTGAGCTTCCATGAGACTTTGGCCTGCTGAGGGTCAGTATAACCACAAGTCTCTGTGGTGCAATTTGTTGGCGCGTTAGACTGTTAATTTAAAAGTTGGTGATTTGAGCCCACCCAGGGATGCTGTCTTTCTATTTCTAGTGATATGGAAGACCTTCCTGGCCTTACAGTAAGCTTGCTTTTGACCTGCTGTGTTTCCTGTTGTAACATGTGATTGGTGTGTTGTTGAACATGAAAGATGACAAGTTACTATACCTACTGGTAAAATGGCTGTCAATGGTCTCTGATCTTCTGTTACTCAATAGCTTGATCATTCTGTGTTCTCCAAGGAACATATCATTTATTCTTATTAATCTGGCTAGTATGACAACGTAAATGATGTCAATCTGGTATGAAAAAACATATTATTTATATTTATCTCGCGAGAAGGACAATGTTGGTCCAGTGTGTTTGTGTGTAAATGTATGCCTATACGCCATGAAAGTGACTAGCCACTTCATCATTCTTCCGGAGTCAGTCCCCTAATTATTTTTGAATGGGCTTGGCGATTATATATTACATTTGTGAAAATGCAGTTGTTTAAAATATATATTTATCATAATATATTTGTGATTGTGGCTGAATTTACTCCTGCCAGATGCCTTTTAATATAATGTTGCGCTGACGAACATTGCGCTACATCTTTGCCCTTTTAAGGCCATTCAAAAAGCTAACAAACATTAGAAAACTACAGGGCTACTTCCTTGA
Organism: Oncorhynchus clarkii lewisi; assembly: GCF_045791955.1. NCBI lineage: Eukaryota > Metazoa > Chordata > Actinopteri > Salmoniformes > Salmonidae > Oncorhynchus > Oncorhynchus clarkii. Next base: position 31,302,175 of record NC_092167.1, read on the forward strand.
AAATGTTGCTGCACTTTCGATGCACGTTAACACAACCATTGGAACAAAGTGTTGTTGTTTCGTAAACTCCATGTTCAGTTGGATGAGAGCACAAATGGCCAGCGATCTAGCGTCAGTATTAAATACACCACAAGTCTCTGTGGCGCAATTGGTTAGCGCGTTAGACTGTTAATCTAAAGGTTGGTGGTTCGAGCCCACCCAGGGACGACAGTTTTCAGTTTGTTGTGCTCCATGATGTCGATGTGACTACCTGTTATGAGATTCCTGTTAAATTGCCGTGCTGAGGGTCAATGCCAACACAAGCCTCTCTCGTGCAATCAGTTAGCGTGTTTGACTGTCAATCTAAAGGTTGGTGCTTTGACACCACCCAGGGATGACATTTTTCAGATTGTGGAGATGTGAACTGACCCTTCCTGACTTGGCGTGAGCTTCCATGAGACTTTGGCCTGCTGAGGGTCAGTATAACCACAAGTCTCTGTGGTGCAATTTGTTGGCGCGTTAGACTGTTAATTTAAAAGTTGGTGATTTGAGCCCACCCAGGGATGCTGTCTTTCTATTTCTAGTGATATGGAAGACCTTCCTGGCCTTACAGTAAGCTTGCTTTTGACCTGCTGTGTTTCCTGTTGTAACATGTGATTGGTGTGTTGTTGAACATGAAAGATGACAAGTTACTATACCTACTGGTAAAATGGCTGTCAATGGTCTCTGATCTTCTGTTACTCAATAGCTTGATCATTCTGTGTTCTCCAAGGAACATATCATTTATTCTTATTAATCTGGCTAGTATGACAACGTAAATGATGTCAATCTGGTATGAAAAAACATATTATTTATATTTATCTCGCGAGAAGGACAATGTTGGTCCAGTGTGTTTGTGTGTAAATGTATGCCTATACGCCATGAAAGTGACTAGCCACTTCATCATTCTTCCGGAGTCAGTCCCCTAATTATTTTTGAATGGGCTTGGCGATTATATATTACATTTGTGAAAATGCAGTTGTTTAAAATATATATTTATCATAATATATTTGTGATTGTGGCTGAATTTACTCCTGCCAGATGCCTTTTAATATAATGTTGCGCTGACGAACATTGCGCTACATCTTTGCCCTTTTAAGGCCATTCAAAAAGCTAACAAACATTAGAAAACTACAGGGCTACTTCCTTGAAAATGTTGCTGCACTTTCGATGCACGTTAACACAACCATTGGAACAAAGTGTTGTTGTTTCGTAAACTCCATGTTCAGTTGGATGAGAGCACAAATGGCCAGCGATCTAGCGTCAGTATTAAATACACCACAAGTCTCTGTGGCGCAATTGGTTAGCGCGTTAGACTGTTAATCTAAAGGTTGGTGGTTCGAGCCCACCCAGGGACGACAGTTTTCAGTTTGTTGTGCTCCATGATGTCGATGTGACTACCTGTTATGAGATTCCTGTTAAATTGCCGTGCTGAGGGTCAATGCCAACACAAGCCTCTCTCGTGCAATCAGTTAGCGTGTTTGACTGTCAATCTAAAGGTTGGTGCTTTGACACCACCCAGGGATGACATTTTTCAGATTGTGGAGATGTGAACTGACCCTTCCTGACTTGGCGTGAGCTTCCATGAGACTTTGGCCTGCTGAGGGTCAGTATAACCACAAGTCTCTGTGGTGCAATTTGTTGGCGCGTTAGACTGTTAATTTAAAAGTTGGTGATTTGAGCCCACCCAGGGATGCTGTCTTTCTATTTCTAGTGATATGGAAGACCTTCCTGGCCTTACAGTAAGCTTGCTTTTGACCTGCTGTGTTTCCTGTTGTAACATGTGATTGGTGTGTTGTTGAACATGAAAGATGACAAGTTACTATACCTACTGGTAAAATGGCTGTCAATGGTCTCTGATCTTCTGTTACTCAATAGCTTGATCATTCTGTGTTCTCCAAGGAACATATCATTTATTCTTATTAATCTGGCTAGTATGACAACGTAAATGATGTCAATCTGGTATGAAAAAACATATTATTTATATTTATCTCGCGAGAAGGACAATGTTGGTCCAGTGTGTTTGTGTGTAAATGTATGCCTATACGCCATGAAAGTGACTAGCCACTTCATCATTCTTCCGGAGTCAGTCCCCTAATTATTTTTGAATGGGCTTGGCGATTATATATTACATTTGTGAAAATGCAGTTGTTTAAAATATATATTTATCATAATATATTTGTGATTGTGGCTGAATTTACTCCTGCCAGATGCCTTTTAATATAATGTTGCGCTGACGAACATTGCGCTACATCTTTGCCCTTTTAAGGCCATTCAAAAAGCTAACAAACATTAGAAAACTACAGGGCTACTTCCTTGAAAATGTTGCTGCACTTTCGATGCACGTTAACACAACCATTGGAACAAAGTGTTGTTGTTTCGTAAACTCCATGTTCAGTTGGATGAGAGCACAAATGGCCAGCGATCTAGCGTCAGTATTAAATACACCACAAGTCTCTGTGGCGCAATTGGTTAGCGCGTTAGACTGTTAATCTAAAGGTTGGTGGTTCGAGCCCACCCAGGGACGACAGTTTTCAGTTTGTTGTGCTCCATGATGTCGATGTGACTACCTGTTATGAGATTCCTGTTAAATTGCCGTGCTGAGGGTCAATGCCAACACAAGCCTCTCTCGTGCAATCAGTTAGCGTGTTTGACTGTCAATCTAAAGGTTGGTGCTTTGACACCACCCAGGGATGACATTTTTCAGATTGTGGAGATGTGAACTGACCCTTCCTGACTTGGCGTGAGCTTCCATGAGACTTTGGCCTGCTGAGGGTCAGTATAACCACAAGTCTCTGTGGTGCAATTTGTTGGCGCGTTAGACTGTTAATTTAAAAGTTGGTGATTTGAGCCCACCCAGGGATGCTGTCTTTCTATTTCTAGTGATATGGAAGACCTTCCTGGCCTTACAGTAAGCTTGCTTTTGACCTGCTGTGTTTCCTGTTGTAACATGTGATTGGTGTGTTGTTGAACATGAAAGATGACAAGTTACTATACCTACTGGTAAAATGGCTGTCAATGGTCTCTGATCTTCTGTTACTCAATAGCTTGATCATTCTGTGTTCTCCAAGGAACATATCATTTATTCTTATTAATCTGGCTAGTATGACAACGTAAATGATGTCAATCTGGTATGAAAAAACATATTATTTATATTTATCTCGCGAGAAGGACAATGTTGGTCCAGTGTGTTTGTGTGTAAATGTATGCCTATACGCCATGAAAGTGACTAGCCACTTCATCATTCTTCCGGAGTCAGTCCCCTAATTATTTTTGAATGGGCTTGGCGATTATATATTACATTTGTGAAAATGCAGTTGTTTAAAATATATATTTATCATAATATATTTGTGATTGTGGCTGAATTTACTCCTGCCAGATGCCTTTTAATATAATGTTGCGCTGACGAACATTGCGCTACATCTTTGCCCTTTTAAGGCCATTCAAAAAGCTAACAAACATTAGAAAACTACAGGGCTACTTCCTTGAAAATGTTGCTGCACTTTCGATGCACGTTAACACAACCATTGGAACAAAGTGTTGTTGTTTCGTAAACTCCATGTTCAGTTGGATGAGAGCACAAATGGCCAGCGATCTAGCGTCAGTATTAAATACACCACAAGTCTCTGTGGCGCAATTGGTTAGCGCGTTAGACTGTTAATCTAAAGGTTGGTGGTTCGAGCCCACCCAGGGACGACAGTTTTCAGTTTGTTGTGCTCCATGATGTCGATGTGACTACCTGTTATGAGATTCCTGTTAAATTGCCGTGCTGAGGGTCAATGCCAACACAAGCCTCTCTCGTGCAATCAGTTAGCGTGTTTGACTGTCAATCTAAAGGTTGGTGCTTTGACACCACCCAGGGATGACATTTTTCAGATTGTGGAGATGTGAACTGACCCTTCCTGACTTGGCGTGAGCTTCCATGAGACTTTGGCCTGCTGAGGGTCAGTATAACCACAAGTCTCTGTGGTGCAATTTGTTGGCGCGTTAGACTGTTAATTTAAAAGTTGGTGATTTGAGCCCACCCAGGGATGCTGTCTTTCTATTTCTAGTGATATGGAAGACCTTCCTGGCCTTACAGTAAGCTTGCTTTTGACCTGCTGTGTTTCCTGTTGTAACATGTGATTGGTGTGTTGTTGAACATGAAAGATGACAAGTTACTATACCTACTGGTAAAATGGCTGTCAATGGTCTCTGATCTTCTGTTACTCAATAGCTTGATCATTCTGTGTTCTCCAAGGAACATATCATTTATTCTTATTAATCTGGCTAGTATGACAACGTAAATGATGTCAATCTGGTATGAAAAAACATATTATTTATATTTATCTCGCGAGAAGGACAATGTTGGTCCAGTGTGTTTGTGTGTAAATGTATGCCTATACGCCATGAAAGTGACTAGCCACTTCATCATTCTTCCGGAGTCAGTCCCCTAATTATTTTTGAATGGGCTTGGCGATTATATATTACATTTGTGAAAATGCAGTTGTTTAAAATATATATTTATCATAATATATTTGTGATTGTGGCTGAATTTACTCCTGCCAGATGCCTTTTAATATAATGTTGCGCTGACGAACATTGCGCTACATCTTTGCCCTTTTAAGGCCATTCAAAAAGCTAACAAACATTAGAAAACTACAGGGCTACTTCCTTGAAAATGTTGCTGCACTTTCGATGCACGTTAACACAACCATTGGAACAAAGTGTTGTTGTTTCGTAAACTCCATGTTCAGTTGGATGAGAGCACAAATGGCCAGCGATCTAGCGTCAGTATTAAATACACCACAAGTCTCTGTGGCGCAATTGGTTAGCGCGTTAGACTGTTAATCTAAAGGTTGGTGGTTCGAGCCCACCCAGGGACGACAGTTTTCAGTTTGTTGTGCTCCATGATGTCGATGTGACTACCTGTTATGAGATTCCTGTTAAATTGCCGTGCTGAGGGTCAATGCCAACACAAGCCTCTCTCGTGCAATCAGTTAGCGTGTTTGACTGTCAATCTAAAGGTTGGTGCTTTGACACCACCCAGGGATGACATTTTTCAGATTGTGGAGATGTGAACTGACCCTTCCTGACTTGGCGTGAGCTTCCATGAGACTTTGGCCTGCTGAGGGTCAGTATAACCACAAGTCTCTGTGGTGCAATTTGTTGGCGCGTTAGACTGTTAATTTAAAAGTTGGTGATTTGAGCCCACCCAGGGATGCTGTCTTTCTATTTCTAGTGATATGGAAGACCTTCCTGGCCTTACAGTAAGCTTGCTTTTGACCTGCTGTGTTTCCTGTTGTAACATGTGATTGGTGTGTTGTTGAACATGAAAGATGACAAGTTACTATACCTACTGGTAAAATGGCTGTCAATGGTCTCTGATCTTCTGTTACTCAATAGCTTGATCATTCTGTGTTCTCCAAGGAACATATAATTTATTCTTATTAATCTGGCTAGTATGACAACGTAAATGATGTCAATCTGGTATGAAAAAACATATTATTTATATTTATCTCGCGAGAAGGACAATGTTGGTCCAGTGTGTTTGTGTGTAAATGTATGCCTATACGCCATGAAAGTGACTAGCCACTTCATCATTCTTCCGGAGTCAGTCCCCTAATTATTTTTGAATGGGCTTGGCGATTATATATTACATTTGTGAAAATGCAGTTGTTTAAAATATATATTTATCATAATATATTTGTGATTGTGGCTGAATTTACTCCTGCCAGATGCCTTTTAATATAATGTTGCGCTGACGAACATTGCGCTACATCTTTGCCCTTTTAAGGCCATTCAAAAAGCTAACAAACATTAGAAAACTACAGGGCTACTTCCTTGAAAATGTTGCTGCACTTTCGATGCACGTTAACACAACCATTGGAACAAAGTGTTGTTGTTTCGTAAACTCCATGTTCAGTTGGATGAGAGCACAAATGGCCAGCGATCTAGCGTCAGTATTAAATACACCACAAGTCTCTGTGGCGCAATTGGTTAGCGCGTTAGACTGTTAATCTAAAGGTTGGTGGTTCGAGCCCACCCAGGGACGACAGTTTTCAGTTTGTTGTGCTCCATGATGTCGATGTGACTACCTGTTATGAGATTCCTGTTAAATTGCCGTGCTGAGGGTCAATGCCAACACAAGCCTCTCTCGTGCAATCAGTTAGCGTGTTTGACTGTCAATCTAAAGGTTGGTGCTTTGACACCACCCAGGGATGACATTTTTCAGATTGTGGAGATGTGAACTGACCCTTCCTGACTTGGCGTGAGCTTCCATGAGACTTTGGCCTGCTGAGGGTCAGTATAACCACAAGTCTCTGTGGTGCAATTTGTTGGCGCGTTAGACTGTTAATTTAAAAGTTGGTGATTTGAGCCCACCCAGGGATGCTGTCTTTCTATTTCTAGTGATATGGAAGACCTTCCTGGCCTTACAGTAAGCTTGCTTTTGACCTGCTGTGTTTCCTGTTGTAACATGTGATTGGTGTGTTGTTGAACATGAAAGATGACAAGTTACTATACCTACTGGTAAAATGGCTGTCAATGGTCTCTGATCTTCTGTTACTCAATAGCTTGATCATTCTGTGTTCTCCAAGGAACATATCATTTATTCTTATTAATCTGGCTAGTATGACAACGTAAATGATGTCAATCTGGTATGAAAAAACATATTATTTATATTTATCTCGCGAGAAGGACAATGTTGGTCCAGTGTGTTTGTGTGTAAATGTATGCCTATACGCCATGAAAGTGACTAGCCACTTCATCATTCTTCCGGAGTCAGTCCCCTAATTATTTTTGAATGGGCTTGGCGATTATATATTACATTTGTGAAAATGCAGTTGTTTAAAATATATATTTATCATAATATATTTGTGATTGTGGCTGAATTTACTCCTGCCAGATGCCTTTTAATATAATGTTGCGCTGACGAACATTGCGCTACATCTTTGCCCTTTTAAGGCCATTCAAAAAGCTAACAAACATTAGAAAACTACAGGGCTACTTCCTTGAAAATGTTGCTGCACTTTCGATGCACGTTAACACAACCATTGGAACAAAGTGTTGTTGTTTCGTAAACTCCATGTTCAGTTGGATGAGAGCACAAATGGCCAGCGATCTAGCGTCAGTATTAAATACACCACAAGTCTCTGTGGCGCAATTGGTTAGCGCGTTAGACTGTTAATCTAAAGGTTGGTGGTTCGAGCCCACCCAGGGACGACAGTTTTCAGTTTGTTGTGCTCCATGATGTCGATGTGACTACCTGTTATGAGATTCCTGTTAAATTGCCGTGCTGAGGGTCAATGCCAACACAAGCCTCTCTCGTGCAATCAGTTAGCGTGTTTGACTGTCAATCTAAAGGTTGGTGCTTTGACACCACCCAGGGATGACATTTTTCAGATTGTGGAGATGTGAACTGACCCTTCCTGACTTGGCGTGAGCTTCCATGAGACTTTGGCCTGCTGAGGGTCAGTATAACCACAAGTCTCTGTGGTGCAATTTGTTGGCGCGTTAGACTGTTAATTTAAAAGTTGGTGATTTGAGCCCACCCAGGGATGCTGTCTTTCTATTTCTAGTGATATGGAAGACCTTCCTGGCCTTACAGTAAGCTTGCTTTTGACCTGCTGTGTTTCCTGTTGTAACATGTGATTGGTGTGTTGTTGAACATGAAAGATGACAAGTTACTATACCTACTGGTAAAATGGCTGTCAATGGTCTCTGATCTTCTGTTACTCAATAGCTTGATCATTCTGTGTTCTCCAAGGAACATATCATTTATTCTTATTAATCTGGCTAGTATGACAACGTAAATGATGTCAATCTGGTATGAAAAAACATATTATTTATATTTATCTCGCGAGAAGGACAATGTTGGTCCAGTGTGTTTGTGTGTAAATGTATGCCTATACGCCATGAAAGTGACTAGCCACTTCATCATTCTTCCGGAGTCAGTCCCCTAATTATTTTTGAATGGGCTTGGCGATTATATATTACATTTGTGAAAATGCAGTTGTTTAAAATATATATTTATCATAATATATTTGTGATTGTGGCTGAATTTACTCCTGCCAGATGCCTTTTAATATAATGTTGCGCTGACGAACATTGCGCTACATCTTTGCCCTTTTAAGGCCATTCAAAAAGCTAACAAACATTAGAAAACTACAGGGCTACTTCCTTGAAAATGTTGCTGCACTTTCGATGCACGTTAACACAACCATTGGAACAAAGTGTTGTTGTTTCGTAAACTCCATGTTCAGTTGGATGAGAGCACAAATGGCCAGCGATCTAGCGTCAGTATTAAATACACCACAAGTCTCTGTGGCGCAATTGGTTAGCGCGTTAGACTGTTAATCTAAAGGTTGGTGGTTCGAGCCCACCCAGGGACGACAGTTTTCAGTTTGTTGTGCTCCATGATGTCGATGTGACTACCTGTTATGAGATTCCTGTTAAATTGCCGTGCTGAGGGTCAATGCCAACACAAGCCTCTCTCGTGCAATCAGTTAGCGTGTTTGACTGTCAATCTAAAGGTTGGTGCTTTGACACCACCCAGGGATGACATTTTTCAGATTGTGGAGATGTGAACTGACCCTTCCTGACTTGGCGTGAGCTTCCATGAGACTTTGGCCTGCTGAGGGTCAGTATAACCACAAGTCTCTGTGGTGCAATTTGTTGGCGCGTTAGACTGTTAATTTAAAAGTTGGTGATTTGAGCCCACCCAGGGATGCTGTCTTTCTATTTCTAGTGATATGGAAGACCTTCCTGGCCTTACAGTAAGCTTGCTTTTGACCTGCTGTGTTTCCTGTTGTAACATGTGATTGGTGTGTTGTTGAACATGAAAGATGACAAGTTACTATACCTACTGGTAAAATGGCTGTCAATGGTCTCTGATCTTCTGTTACTCAATAGCTTGATCATTCTGTGTTCTCCAAGGAACATATAATTTATTCTTATTAATCTGGCAGGTATGACAACGTAAATGATGTCAATCTGGTATGAAAAAACATAATATTTATATTTATCTCGCGAGAAGGACAATGTTGGTCCAGTGTGTTTGTGTGTAAATGTATGCCTATACGCCATGAAAGTGACTAGCCACTTCATCATTCTTCCGGAGTCAGTCCCCTAATTATTTTTGAATGGGCTTGGCGATTATATATTACATTTGTGAAAATGCAGTTGTTTAAAATATATATTTATCATAATATATTTGTGATTGTGGCTGAATTTACTCCTGCCAGATGCCTTTTAATATAATGTTGCGCTGACGAACATTGCGCTACATCTTTGCCCTTTTAAGGCCATTCAAAAAGCTAACAAACATTAGAAAACTACAGGGCTACTTCCTTGAAAATGTTGCTGCACTTTCGATGCACGTTAACACAACCATTGGAACAAAGTGTTGTTGTTTCGTAAACTCCATGTTCAGTTGGATGAGAGCACAAATGGCCAGCGATCTAGCGTCAGTATTAAATACACCACAAGTCTCTGTGGCGCAATTGGTTAGCGCGTTAGACTGTTAATCTAAAGGTTGGTGGTTCGAGCCCACCCAGGGACGACAGTTTTCAGTTTGTTGTGCTCCATGATGTCGATGTGACTACCTGTTATGAGATTCCTGTTAAATTGCCGTGCTGAGGGTCAATGCCAACACAAGCCTCTCTCGTGCAATCAGTTAGCGTGTTTGACTGTCAATCTAAAGGTTGGTGCTTTGACACCACCCAGGGATGACATTTTTCAGATTGTGGAGATGTGAACTGACCCTTCCTGACTTGGCGTGAGCTTCCATGAGACTTTGGCCTGCTGAGGGTCAGTATAACCACAAGTCTCTGTGGTGCAATTTGTTGGCGCGTTAGACTGTTAATTTAAAAGTTGGTGATTTGAGCCCACCCAGGGATGCTGTCTTTCTATTTCTAGTGATATGGAAGACCTTCCTGGCCTTACAGTAAGCTTGCTTTTGACCTGCTGTGTTTCCTGTTGTAACATGTGATTGGTGTGTTGTTGAACATGAAAGATGACAAGTTACTATACCTACTGGTAAAATGGCTGTCAATGGTCTCTGATCTTCTGTTACTCAATAGCTTGATCATTCTGTGTTCTCCAAGGAACATATCATTTATTCTTATTAATCTGGCTAGTATGACAACGTAAATGATGTCAATCTGGTATGAAAAAACATATTATTTATATTTATCTCGCGAGAAGGACAATGTTGGTCCAGTGTGTTTGTGTGTAAATGTATGCCTATACGCCATGAAAGTGACTAGCCACTTCATCATTCTTCCGGAGTCAGTCCCCTAATTATTTTTGAATGGGCTTGGCGATTATATATTACATTTGTGAAAATGCAGTTGTTTAAAATATATATTTATCATAATATATTTGTGATTGTGGCTGAATTTACTCCTGCCAGATGCCTTTTAATATAATGTTGCGCTGACGAACATTGCGCTACATCTTTGCCCTTTTAAGGCCATTCAAAAAGCTAACAAACATTAGAAAACTACAGGGCTACTTCCTTGAAAATGTTGCTGCACTTTCGATGCACGTTAACACAACCATTGGAACAAAGTGTTGTTGTTTCGTAAACTCCATGTTCAGTTGGATGAGAGCACAAATGGCCAGCGATCTAGCGTCAGTATTAAATACACCACAAGTCTCTGTGGCGCAATTGGTTAGCGCGTTAGACTGTTAATCTAAAGGTTGGTGGTTCGAGCCCACCCAGGGACGACAGTTTTCAGTTTGTTGTGCTCCATGATGTCGATGTGACTACCTGTTATGAGATTCCTGTTAAATTGCCGTGCTGAGGGTCAATGCCAACACAAGCCTCTCTCGTGCAATCAGTTAGCGTGTTTGACTGTCAATCTAAAGGTTGGTGCTTTGACACCACCCAGGGATGACATTTTTCAGATTGTGGAGATGTGAACTGACCCTTCCTGACTTGGCGTGAGCTTCCATGAGACTTTGGCCTGCTGAGGGTCAGTATAACCACAAGTCTCTGTGGTGCAATTTGTTGGCGCGTTAGACTGTTAATTTAAAAGTTGGTGATTTGAGCCCACCCAGGGATGCTGTCTTTCTATTTCTAGTGATATGGAAGACCTTCCTGGCCTTACAGTAAGCTTGCTTTTGACCTGCTGTGTTTCCTGTTGTAACATGTGATTGGTGTGTTGTTGAACATGAAAGATGACAAGTTACTATACCTACTGGTAAAATGGCTGTCAATGGTCTCTGATCTTCTGTTACTCAATAGCTTGATCATTCTGTGTTCTCCAAGGAACATATAATTTATTCTTATTAATCTGGCAGGTATGACAACGTAAATGATGTCAATCTGGTATGAAAAAACATAATATTTATATTTATCTCGCGAGAAGGACAATGTTGGTCCAGTGTGTTTGTGTGTAAATGTATGCCTATACGCCATGAAAGTGACTAGCCACTTCATCATTCTTCCGGAGTCAGTCCCCTAATTATTTTTGAATGGGCTTGGCGATTATATATTACATTTGTGAAAATGCAGTTGTTTAAAATATATATTTATCATAATATATTTGTGATTGTGGCTGAATTTACTCCTGCCAGATGCCTTTTA